>NW_027276594.1:0-37499 GCF_030028105.1 Mobula birostris | reverse complement strand
ATTCAGGGCAGGAGTTTCAGGGCATGTGATTCAGGGCAAGAGTTTCGGGGCAGGAGTTTCAGGGCAGGAGATTCAGGGCAGGAGCTCAGTGCAGGAATTTCAGGGCATGAGATTCAGTCCATGAGTTTCAGGTCAGGAGATTCAGGGCTGGAGTTTCAGGGCATCTGATTCAGGGCATGAGTTTCAGGGCAGTTGTTTCAGGGCATGAGATTCAGGGCAGTTGTTTCAGGGCATGAGATTCAGGGAATGAGTTTCAAGGCATGATATGCAGGGCATGTGTTTCAGGGCATGAGATTCAGGGCCTGAGTTTCAGGGCATGTGATTCAGGGCATGAGTTTCAGGGCAGGAGATTCAGGACATGAGTGTCAGGGCAGAAGATTCAGGGCATGAGATTCAGGGCATGAGTTTCAGGCCAGGACATTCAGGGCAGGAGTTTCAGGGCATGTTATTCAGGGCATGAGTTTCAGGGCAGGAGATTCAGTGCAGGAGTTTCAGGGCATGAGATTCAGGGCAGGAGATTCAGGGAATGAAATTCACGGCATGAGTTTCAGGGCAGGAGTTTCAGGGCATGTGATGCAGGGCAAGAGTTTTAGGGCAGGAGATTCAGGGCAGGAGATTCAGTGCAGGAGTTTCAGGGCATGAGATTCAGGGCAGGAGATTCAGGGAATGAGATTCACGGCATGAGTTTCAGGGCAGGAGATTCAGGGCAGGAGTTTCAGGGCATGTGATGCAGGGCAAGAGTTTCAGGTCAGGATATTCAGGGCTGGATTTTAAGGGCATGTGATTCAGGACATAAGATTCAGGGCAGGAGATTCAGGGCAGGAGTTTCAGGGCAGGTGTTTCAGGGTATGTGATTCAGGGCATTAGTTTCAGGGCAGAGATTCAGGGCAGGAGTTTCAGGCTATGTGATTCAGGGAATTAGTTTCAGGGCAGGAGATTCAGGGCAGGAGTTTCAGGGCAGTTGTTTCAGGGAATGTGATTCAGGACATGAGTTTCAGGGCAGGAGATTCAGGGCAGGAGTTTCAGGGCACGAGTTTCAGGGCATGAGATTCAGGGCTGTGGTTTCAGGGCTTGAGATTCAGGGCAGGTGTTTCAGGGCATGAGATTCAGGGCATGAGATTCAGGGCAGGAGATTCCGGACAGGAGTTTCGGGGCAGGAGTTTCAGTGCAGGAGTTTCAGGGCATGAGATTCAGGGCATGAGTTTTAGGGCAGGAAATTCAGGGCATCAGTTTCAGGCCAGGACATTCAGGGCAGGAGTTTCAGGGCAGGTGTTTCAGGGAATGTGATTCAGGGCAAGAGTTTCGGGGCAGGAGATTCAGGGCAGGAGTTCAGCGCAGGAGTTTCAGGGCATGAGATTCAGCGCATGAGATTCAGGGCATTAGTTTCAGGGCAGGAGATCCAGGCTGGAGATTCAGGGCATGAGTTACAAGGAATAAGCTTCAGGGCATGAGATTCAGGGCATGAGTTTCAGGGCAGGAGATTCAGGGCTGTGGTTTCAGGGCTTGAGATTCAGGGCAGCAGTTGCAGAGCAGCAGATTCAGGGATTGAGTTTCATGGCAGGAGATTCAAAGCATGTGATTCAGGGCATGAGTTTCAGGGCAGGAGATTCAGGGCATGAGATTCAAGGCATGAGTTTCAGGGCAGGAGATTCAGGGCAGGAGTTTCAGGGTACGTGATGCAGGGCAAGAGTTTGAGGGCATGAGATTCAGGGCTGTGGTTTCACTGATTGAGATTCAGGGCAGGTGTTTCAAGGCATGAGATCCAGGGCATGAGATTCAGGGCAGTAGTTTCTGGGCTTAAGATTTATTGCAGGAGTTTCAGCGCATGAAATTCAGGGCTGGAGATTCTGGGCATGATATTCAGGGAATGAGTTTCAAGGCATGAGGTTCAGGGCATGAGATTCAGGGCTGGAGTTTCAGGGCATGTGATTCAGGGCATGAGTTTCAGGGCAGGAGATTCAGGACATGAGTTTCAGGGCAGGAGTTTCAGATCAGGAGATTCAGGGCAGGAGTTTCAGTGCACGAGATTCAGGGCATGAGTTTCAGGGCAGGAGATTCAGGGCAGGAGTTTCAGATCATGAGATTCAGGGCTTGAGATTCAGGGCAGGTTTTCAGGGCATGAGATTCAGGGCATGTGATTCAGGGCAGGAGTTTCAGGGCATGTGATTCAGGGCAGGAGTTTCAGGGCATGTGATTCAGGGCAAGAGTTTCAGGGCAGGAGATTCAGGGCAGGAGCTCAGCGCAGGAATTTCAGGGCATGAGATTCAGTCCATGAGTTTCAGGTCAGGAGATTCAGGGCTGGAGTTTCAGGGCATCTGATTCAGGGCATGAGTTTCAGGGCAGGAGATTCAGGGCAGTTGTTTCAGGGCATGAGATTCAGGGCAGTTGTTTCAGGGCATGAGATTCAGGGAATGAGTTTCAAGGCATGAGATTCAGGGCATGTGTTTCAGGGCATGAGATTCAGGGCTGGAGTTTCAGGGCATGTGATTCAGGGCATGAGTTTCAGGGCAGGAGATTCAGGACATGAGTGTCAGGGCAGGAGTTTCAGAGCAGGAGATTCAGGGCAGGAGTTTCAGTGCATGAGATTCAGGGCATGAGTTTCAGGACAGGAGATTCTGGGCATGAGTTTCAAGGAATAAGTTTCAGGGCATGAGTTTCAGGGCAAGAGATTCAGGGCATGAGTTTCAGGGCAGGAGTTTCAGGGAAGGAGTTTCAGGGCATGAGTTTCAGGGCAGGAGATTATGGGCAGGAGATTCAGGGCAGGAAATTCAGGACATGAGTTTCAGGGCAGGAGATTCAGGGCAGGAGTTTCAGGGCATGAGATTCAGGGCTGGAGTTTCAGGGTATGTGATTCAGGGAATGAGTTTCAGGGCAGGAGATTCAGGACATGAGTTTCAGGGCAGGAGATTCAGGGCAGGAGTTTCAGGGCATGAGATTCAGGGCATGAGTTTCAGGGCAGGAGATTCAGGGCAGGAGTTTCAGATCATGAGATTCAGGGCTTGAGATTCAGGGCATGTGATTCAGGGCAGGAGTTTCAGGGCAGGAGATTCAGGGCAGGAGTTTCAGGGCATGTGATTCAGGGCAAGAGTTTCAGGGCAGGAGATTCAGGGCAGGAGCTCAGCGCAGGAATTTCAGACCATGAGATACAGTCCATGAGTTTCAGGTCAGGAGATTCAGGGCTGGAGTTTCAGGGCATCTGATTCAGGGCATGAGTTTCAGGGCAGGAGATTCAGGGCAGTTGTTTCAGGGCATGAGATTCAGGGCAGTTGTTTCAGGGCATGAGATTCAGGGAATGAGTTTCAAGGCATGAGATTCAGGGCATGTGTTTCAGGGCATGAGATTCAGGGCTGGAGTTTCAGGGCATGTGATTCAGGGCATGAGTTTCAGGGCAGGAGATTCAGGACATGAGTGTCAGGGCAGGAGTTTCAGAGCAGGAGATTCAGGGCAGGAGTTTCAGTGCATGAGATTCAGGGCATGAGTTTCAGGACAGGAGATTCTGGGCATGAGTTTCAAGGAATAAGTTTCAGGGCATGAGTTTCAGGGCAAGAGATTCAGGGCATGAGGTTCAGGGCAGGAGTTTCAGGGAAGGAGTTTCAGGGCATGAGTTTCAGGGCAGGAGATTATGGGCAGGAGATTCAGGGCAGGAGATTCAGGACATGAGTTTCAGGGCAGGAGATTCAGGGCAGGAGTTTCAGGGCATGTGATTCAGGGCAAGAGTTTCAGGGCAGGAGATTCAGGGCAGGAGCTCAGCGCAGGAATTTCAGGGCATGAGATTCAGGGCATGAGTTTTAGGGCAGGAGATTCAGGGCATCAGTTTCAGGCCAGGACATTCAGGGCAGGAATTTCAGGGCATGTTATTCAGGGCATGAGTTTCAGGGCAGGAGATTCAGTGCAGGAGTTTCAGGGCATGAGATTCAGGGCAGAAGATTCAAGGCATGTGATTCAGGGCATGAGTTTCAGGGCAGGAGATTCAGGGCAGGAATTTCAGGGCATGTGATTCAGGGCAAGAGTTTCAGGGCAGGAGATTCAGGGCAGGAGTTCAGCGCAGGAGTTTCAGGGCAGGAGTTTCAGGCTATGTGATTCAGGGCATTAGTTTCAAGGCTGGAGATTCAGGGCAGGAGTTTCAGGGCATGAGATTCAGGGCTGTGGTTTCACGGCTTGAGATTCAGGGCAGGTGTTTCAGGGCATGAGATTCAGCGCATGAGATTCAGGGCATTAGTTTCAGGGCAGGAGATCCAGGCTGGAGATTCAGGGCATGAGTTACAAGGAATAAGCTTCAGGGCATGAGATTCAGGGCATGAGTTTCAGGGCAGGAGATTCAGGGCTGTGGTTTCAGGGCTTGAGATTCAGGGCAGCAGTTGCAGAGCAGGAGATTCAGGGATTGAGTTTCATGGCAGGAGATTCAAAGCATGTGATTCAGGGCATGAGTTTCAGGGCAGGAGATTCAGGGCATGAGATTCAAGGCATGAGTTTCAGGGCAGGAGATTCAGGGCAGGAGTTTCAGGGTATGTGATGCAGGGCAAGAGTTTGAGGGCATGAGATTCAGGGCTGTGGTTTCACTGATTGAGATTCAGGGCAGGTGTTTCAAGGCATGAGATCCAGGGCATGAAATTCAGGGCAGTAGTTTCTGGGCTTAAGATTTATTGCAGGAGTTTCAGCGCATGAAATTCAGGGCTGGAGATTCTGGGCATGAGATTCAGGGAATGAGTTTCAAGGCATGAGGTTCAGGGCATGAGATTCAGGGCTGGAGTTTCAGGACATGAGTTTCAGTGCAGGAGTTTCAGAGCAGGAGATTCAGGGCAGGAGTTTCAGTGCATGAGATTCAGGGCATGAGTTTCAGGGCAGGAGATTCAGGGCAAGAGTTTCAGGGCATGAGATTCGGGGCTTTAGTTTCAGGGCATGAGATTCAGGGCTGTGGTTTCAGGGCTTGACAATCCGGGCTGCAGTTGCAGGGCAGGAGATTCAGGGCATGAGTTTCAGTACAGGAGATTCAAGGCATGAGATTCAGTGCATGAGTTTCAGGGCAGGAGATTCAGGGCCGGAGATTCAGGGCATGAGTTTCAGGGCAGGAGTTTCGGGGCAGGAGTTTCAGGGCATGAGATTCAGGGCTTTAGTTTCAGTGCGTGAAATTCAGGGCTGTGCTTTCAGGGCTTGACATTCCGGGCTGCAGTTGCAGAGCAGGAGATTCAGGGATTGAGTTTCAGGGCAGGAGATTCAAGGCATGTGATTCAGGGCATGAGTTTCAGGGCAGGAGATTCAGGGCAGGAGTTTCAGAGCATAAGATTCAGGACATGAGTTTCAGGGCAGGAGTTTCAGGGCAGGAGTTTCAGGGCATGAGATTCAGGAAATGAGATTCAAGGCATGAGTTTCAGGGCAGGAGATTCAAGCATGAATTTCAAGGCATGAGATTAAGGGCATGAGTTTCAGGGCATGAGATTCAGGGCATGAGTTTCAGGGCAAGAGATCCTGGGCATGTGGTTTCAGGGCTTGAGATTCAGGGCAGCAGTTGCAGAGCAGGAGATTCAGGGATTGAGTTTCAGGGCAGGAGATTCAAGGCATGTGATTCAGGGCATGAGTTTCAGGGCAGGAGATTCAGGGCAGGAGTTTCAGAGCATGAGATTCAGGACATGAGTTTCAGGGCAGGAGTTTCAGGGCAGGAGTTTCAGGGCATGAGATTCAGGAAATGAGATTCAAGGCATGAGTTTCAGGGCAGGAGATTCAAGCATGAATTTCAAGGCATGAGATTAAGGGCATGAGTTTCAGGGCATGAGATTCAGGGCATGAGTTTCAGGGCAAGAGATCCTGGGCATGAGTTTCAGGGCAGAAGATTCAGGGCATGAGATTCAGGGCATGAGTTTCAGGCCAGGACATTCAGGGCAGGAGTTTCAGGGCATGTTATTCAGGGCATGAGTTTCAGGGCAGGAGATTCAGTGCAGGAGTTTCAGGGCATGAGATTCAGGGCAGGAGATTCAGAGCATGAGGTTCACGGCATGAGTTTCAGGGCAGGAGATTCAGCGCAGGAGTTTCAGGGCATGTGATGCAGGGCAAGACTTTCAGGGCAGGAGATTCAGGGCAGGAGATTCAGTGCCGGAGTTTCAGGAATTGAGATTCAGGGCATGAGTTTCAGGTCATAATATTCAGGGCTGGATTTTAAGGGCATGTGATTCAGGGCATGAGATTCAGGGCAGGAGATTCAGGGTAGGAGTTTCAGGGCAGGTGTTTCAGGGCATGAGATTTAGGGTTTTAGTTTCAGTGCATGAAATTCAGGGCTGTGCTTTCATGGCTTGACATTCCGGGCTGCAGTTGCAGAGCAGGAGATTCAGGGATTGAATTTCAGGGCAGGAGATTCAAGGCATGTGATTCAGGGCATGAGTTTCTGGGCAGGAGATTCAGGGCAGGAGTTTCAGGGCATGAGATACAGCGCATGAGATTCAGGGCATTAGTTTCAGGGCAGGAGATCCAGGCTGGAGATTCAGGGCATGAGTTACAAGGAATATGCTTCAGGGCATGAGATTCAGGGCATGAGTTTCAGGGCAGGAGGTTCAGGGCATGAGATTCAGGGCAGGAGATTCAGGACATGAGTTTCAGGGCAGGGGTTTCAGAGCAGGAGATTCAGGGCAGGAGTTTCAGTGCATGAGATTCAGGGCATGAGTTTCAGGGCAGGAGATTCAGGGCAGGAGTTTCAGATCATGAGATTCAGGGCTTGAGATTCAGGGCAGGTTTTCAGGGCATGAGATTCAGGGCATGTGATTCAGGGCAGGAGTTTCAGGGCATGTGATTCAAGGCAGGAGTTTCAGGGCATGTGATTCAGGGCAAGAGTTTCAGGACAGGAGATTCAGGGCAGGAGCTCAGCGCAGGAATTTCAGGGCATGAGATTCAGTCCATGAGTTTCAGGTCAGGAGATTCAGGGCAGTTGTTTCAGGGCATTAGATTCAGGGCAGTTGTTTCAGGGCATGAGATTCAGGGAATGAGTTTCAAGACATGAGATTCAGGGCACGTGTTTCAGGGCATGATATTCAGGGCTGGAGTTTCAGGGCATGTGATTCAGGGTATGAGTTTCAGGGCAGGAGATTTAGGACATGAGTGTCAGGGCAGGAGTTTCAGAGCAGGAGATTCAGGGCAGGAGTTTCAGTGCAGGAGATTCAGGGCATGAGTTTCAGGACAGGAGATTCTGGGCAGGAGTTTCAAGGAATAAGTTTCAGGGCATGAGTTTCAGGGCAAGAGATTCAGGGCATGTGTTTCAGGGCAGGAGTTTCAGGGAAGGAGTTTCAGGGCATGAGTTTCAGGGCAGGAGATTATGGGCAGGAGATTCAGGGCAGGAGATTCAGGGCTTTAGTTTCAGTGCGTGAAATTCAGGGCTGTGCTTTCAGGGCTTGACATTCCGGGCTGCAGTTGCAGAGCAGGAGATTCAGGGATTGAGTTTCAGGGCAGGAGATTCAAGGCATGTGATTCAGGGCATGAGTTTCAGGGCAGGAGATTCAGGGCAGGAGTTTCAGAGCATGAGATTCAGGGCATGAGTTTCAGGGCAGGAGTTTCAGGGCAGGAGTTTCAGGGCATGAGATTCAGGAAATGAGATTCAAGGCATGAGTTTCAGGGCAGGAGATTCATGCATGAATTTCAAGGCATGAGATTAAGGGCATGAGTTTCAGGGCATGAGATTCAGGGCATGAGTTTCAGGGCATGAGTTTCAGGGCAGGAGATTCAGGGCAGGAGTTTCAGGGCATGTGATGCAGGGCAAGAGTTTCAGGGCAGGAGATTCAGGGCAGGAGATTCAGTGCCGGAGTTTCAGGAATTGAGATTCAGGGCATGAGTTTCAGGTCAGGATATTCAGGGCTGGATTTTAAGGGCATGTGATTCAGGGCATGAGATTCAGGGCAGGAGATTCAGGGCAGGAGTTTCAGGGCAGGTGTTTCAGGGCATGAGATTCAGGGCTTTAGTTTCAGTGCATGAAATTCAGGGCTGTGCTTTCATGGCTTGACATTCCGGGCTGCAGTTGCAGAGCAGGAGATTCAGGGATTGAGTTTCAGGGCAGGAGATTCAAGGCATGTGATTCAGGGCATGAGTTTCTGGGCAGGAGATTCAGGGCATGAGATACAGCGCATGAGATTCAGGGCATTAGTTTCAGGGCAGGAGATCCAGGCTGGAGATTCAGGGCATGAGTTACAAGGAATATGCTTCAGGGCATGAGATTCAGGGCATGAGTTTCAGGGCAGGAGATTCAGGGCTGTGGTTTCAGGGCTTGAGATTCAGGGCAGCAGTTGCAGAGCAGGAGATTCAGGGATTGAGTTTCATGGCAGGAGATTCAAAGCATGTGATTCAGGGCATGAGTTTCAGGGCAGGAGATTCAGGGCATGAGATTCAAGGCATGAGTTTCAGGGCAGGAGATTCAGGGCAGGAGTTTCAGGGTATGTGATGCAGGGCAAGAGTTTGAGGGCATGAGATTCAGGGCTGTGGTTTCACTGATTGAGATTCAGGGCAGGTGTTTCAAGGCATGAGATCCAGGGCATGAGATTCAGGGCAGTAGTTTCTGGGCTTAAGATTTATTGCAGGAGTTTCAGCGCATGAAATTCAGGGCTGGAGATTCTGGGCATGAGATTCAGGGAATGAGTTTCAAGGCATGAGGTTCAGGGCATGAGATTCAGGGCAGGAGATTCAGGACATGAGTTTCAGGGCAGGGGTTTCAGAGCAGGAGATTCAGGGCATGAGTTTCAGGGAAGGAGATTCAGTGCAGGAGTTTCAGATCATGAGATTCAGGGCTTGAGATTCAGGGCAGGTTTTCAGGGCATGAGATTCAGGGCATGTGATTCAGGGCAGGAGTTTCAGGGCATGTGATTCAAGGCAGGAGTTTCAGGGCATGTGATTCAGGGAAGAGTTTCAGGACAGGAGATTCAGGGCAGGAGCTCAGCGCAGGAATTTCAGGGCATGAGATTCAGTCCATGAGTTTCAGGTCAGGAGATTCAGGGCTGGAGTTTCAGGACATCTGATTCAGGGCATGAGTTTCAGGGCAGGAGATTCAGGGCAGTTGTTTCAGGGCATGAGAATCAGGGCAGTTGTTTCAGGGCATGAGATTCAGGGAATGAGTTTCAAGACATGAGATTCAGGGCACGCGTTTCAGGGCATGATATTCAGGGCTGGAGTTTCAGGGCATGTGATTCAGGGCATGAGTTTCAGGGCAGGAGATTTAGGACATGAGTGTCAGGGCAGGAGTTTCAGAGCAGGAGATTCAGGGCAGGAGTTTCAGTGCATGAGATTCAGGGCATGAGTTTCAGGACAGGAGATTCTGGGCAGGAGTTTCAAGGAATAAGTTTCAGGGCATGAGTTTCAGGGCAAGAGATTCAGGGCATGTGTTTCAGGGCAGGAGTTTCAGGGAAGGAGTTTCAGGGCATGAGTTTCAGGGCAGGAGATTATGGGCAGGAGATTCAGGGCAGGAGATTCAGGACATGAGTTTCAGGGCAGGAGATTCAGGGCAGGAGTTTCAGGGCATGTGATTCAGGGCAAGAGTTTCGGGGCAGGAGTTTCAGGGCAGGAGATTCAGGGCAGGAGCTCAGTGCAGGAATTTCAGGGCATGAGATTCAGTCCATGAGTTTCAGGTCAGGAGATTCAGGGCTGGAGTTTCAGGGCATCTGATTCAGGGCATGAGTTTCAGGGCAGTTGTTTCAGGGCATGAGATTCAGGGCAGTTGTTTCAGGGCATGAGATTCAGGGAATGAGTTTCAAGGCATGATATGCAGGGCATGTGTTTCAGGGCATGAGATTCAGGGCCTGAGTTTCAGGGCATGTGATTCAGGGCATGAGTTTCAGGGCAGGAGATTCAGGACATGAGTGTCAGGGCAGAAGATTCAGGGCATGAGATTCAGGGCATGAGTTTCAGGCCAGGACATTCAGGGCAGGAGTTTCAGGGCATGTTATTCAGGGCATGAGTTTCAGGGCAGGAGATTCAGTGCAGGAGTTTCAGGGCATGAGATTCAGGGCAGGAGATTCAGGGAATGAAATTCACGGCATGAGTTTCAGGGCAGGAGTTTCAGGGCATGTGATGCAGGGCAAGAGTTTTAGGGCAGGAGATTCAGGGCAGGAGATTCAGTGCAGGAGTTTCAGGGCATGAGATTCAGGGCAGGAGATTCAGGGAATGAGATTCACGGCATGAGTTTCAGGGCAGGAGATTCAGGGCAGGAGTTTCAGGGCATGTGATGCAGGGCAAGAGTTTCAGGTCAGGATATTCAGGGCTGGATTTTAAGGGCATGTGATTCAGGACATAAGATTCAGGGCAGGAGATTCAGGGCAGGAGTTTCAGGGCAGGTGTTTCAGGGTATGTGATTCAGGGCATTAGTTTCAGGGCAGAGATTCAGGGCAGGAGTTTCAGGCTATGTGATTCAGGGAATTAGTTTCAGGGCAGGAGATTCAGGGCAGGAGTTTCAGGGCAGTTGTTTCAGGGAATGTGATTCAGGACATGAGTTTCAGGGCAGGAGATTCAGGGCAGGAGTTTCAGGGCACGAGTTTCAGGGCATGAGATTCAGGGCTGTGGTTTCAGGGCTTGAGATTCAGGGCAGGTGTTTCAGGGCATGAGATTCAGGGCATGAGATTCAGGGCAGGAGATTCCGGACAGGAGTTTCGGGGCAGGAGTTTCAGTGCAGGAGTTTCAGGGCATGAGATTCAGGGCATGAGTTTTAGGGCAGGAAATTCAGGGCATCAGTTTCAGGCCAGGACATTCAGGGCAGGAGTTTCAGGGCAGGTGTTTCAGGGAATGTGATTCAGGACATGAGTTTCAGGGCAGGAGATTCAGGGCAGGAGTTTCAGGGCACGAGTTTCAGGGCATGAGATTCAGGGCTGTGGTTTCAGGGCTTGAGATTCAGGGCAGGTGTTTCAGGGCATGAGATTCAGGGCATGAGATTCAGGGCAGGAGATTCCGGACAGGAGTTTCAGGGCAGGAGTTTCAGTGCAGGAGTTTCAGGGCATGAGATTCAGGGCATGAGTTTTAGGGCAGGAAATTCAGGGCATCAGTTTCAGGCCAGGACATTCAGGGCAGGAATTTCAGGGCATGTTATTCAGGGCATGAGTTTCAGGGCAGGAGATTCAGTGCAGGAGTTTCAGGGCATGAGATTCAGGGCAGAAGATTCAAGGCATATGATTCAGGGCATGAGTTTCAGGTCAGGAGATTCAGGGCTGGATTTTAAGGGCATGTGATTCAGGGCAGGAGATTCACGGCAGGAATTTCAGGGCATGTGATTCAGGGCAAGAGTTTCGGGGCAGGAGATTCAGGGCAGGAGTTCAGCGCAGGAGTTTCAGGGCATGAGATTCAGCGCATGAGATTCAGGGCATTAGTTTCAGGGCAGGAGATCCAGGCTGGAGATTCAGGGCATGAGTTACAAGGAATAAGCTTCAGGGCATGAGATTCAGGGCATGAGTTTCAGGGCAGGAGATTCAGGGCTGTGGTTTCAGGGCTTGAGATTCAGGGCAGCAGTTGCAGAGCAGCAGATTCAGGGATTGAGTTTCATGGCAGGAGATTCAAAGCATGTGATTCAGGGCATGAGTTTCAGGGCAGGAGATTCAGGGCATGAGATTCAAGGCATGAGATCCAGGGCATGAGATTCAGGGCAGTAGTTTCTGGGCTTAAGATTTATTGCAGGAGTTTCAGCGCATGAAATTCAGGGCTGGAGATTCTGGGCATGATATTCAGGGAATGAGTTTCAAGGCATGAGGTTCAGGGCATGAGATTCAGGGCTGGAGTTTCAGGGCATGTGATTCAGGGCATGAGTTTCAGGGCAGGAGATTCAGGACATGAGTTTCAGGGCAGGAGTTTCAGATCAGGAGATTCAGGGCAGGAGTTTCAGTGCACGAGATTCAGGGCATGAGTTTCAGGGCAGGAGATTCAGGGCAGGAGTTTCAGATCATGAGATTCAGGGCTTGAGATTCAGGGCAGGTTTTCAGGGCATGAGATTCAGGGCATGTGATTCAGGGCAGGAGTTTCAGGGCATGTGATTCAGGGCAGGAGTTTCAGGGCATGTGATTCAGGGCATGAGTTTCAGGGCAGGAGATTCAGGGCAGTTGTTTCAGGGCATGAGATTCAGGGCAGTTGTTTCAGGGCATGAGATTCAGGGAATGAGTTTCAAGGCATGAGATTCAGGGCATGTGTTTCAGGGCATGAGATTCAGGGCTGGAGTTTCAGGGCATGTGATTCAGGGCATGAGTTTCAGGGCAGGAGATTCAGGACATGAGTGTCAGGGCAGGAGTTTCAGAGCAGGAGATTCAGGGCAGGAGTTTCAGTGCATGAGATTCAGGGCATGAGTTTCAGGACAGGAGATTCTGGGCATGAGTTTCAAGGAATAAGTTTCAGGGCATGAGTTTCAGGGCAAGAGATTCAGGGCATGAGTTTCAGGGCAGGAGTTTCAGGGAAGGAGTTTCAGGGCATGAGTTTCAGGGCAGGAGATTATGGGCAGGAGATTCAGGGCAGGAAATTCAGGACATGAGTTTCAGGGCAGGAGATTCAGGGCAGGAGTTTCAGGGCATGAGATTCAGGGCTGGAGTTTCAGGGTATGTGATTCAGGGCATGAGTTTCAGGGCAGGAGATTCAGGACATGAGTTTCAGGGCAGGAGATTCAGGGCAGGAGTTTCAGGGCATGAGATTCAGGGCATGATTTTCAGGGCAGGAGATTCAGGGCAGGAGTTTCAGATCATGAGATTCAGGGCTTGAGATTCAGGGCATGTGATTCAGGGCAGGAGTTTCAGGGCAGGAGATTCAGGGCAGGAGTTTCAGGGCATGTGATTCAGGGCAAGAGTTTCAGGGCAGGAGATTCAGGGCAGGAGCTCAGCGTAGGAATTTCAGACCATGAGATACAGTCCATGAGTTTCAGGTCAGGAGATTCAGGGCTGGAGTTTCAGGGCATCTGATTCAGGGCATGAGTTTCAGGGCAGGAGATTCAGGGCAGTTGTTTCAGGGCATGAGATTCAGGGCAGTTGTTTCAGGGCATGAGATTCAGGGAATGAGTTTCAAGGCATGAGATTCAGGGCATGTGTTTCAGGGCATGAGATTCAGGGCTGGAGTTTCAGGGCATGTGATTCAGGGCATGAGTTTCAGGGCAGGAGATTCAGGACATGAGTGTCAGGGCAGGAGTTTCAGAGCAGGAGATTCAGGGCAGGAGTTTCAGTGCATGAGATTCAGGGCATGAGTTTCAGGACAGGAGATTCTGGGCATGAGTTTCAAGGAATAAGTTTCAGGGCATGAGTTTCAGGGCAAGAGATTCAGGGCATGAGGTTCAGGGCAGGAGTTTCAGGGAAGGAGTTTCAGGGCATGAGTTTCAGGGCAGGAGATTATGGGCAGGAGATTCAGGGCAGGAGATTCAGGACATGAGTTTCAGGGCAGGAGATTCAGGGCAGGAGTTTCAGGGCATGTGATTCAGGGCAAGAGTTTCAGGGCAGGAGATTCAGGGCAGGAGCTCAGCGCAGGAATTTCAGGGCATGAGATTCAGTCCATGAGTTTCAGGTCAGGAGATTCAGGGCTGGAGTTTCAGGGCATCTGATTCAGGGCATGAGTTTCAGGGCAGGAGATTCAGGGCAGTTGTTTCAGGGCATGAGATTCAGGGCAGTTGTTTCAGGGCATGAGATTCAGGGAATGAGTTTCAAGGCATGAGATTCAGGGCATGTGTTTCAGGGCATGAGATTCAGGGCCTGAGTTTCAGGGCATGTGATTTAGGGCATGAGTTTCAGGGCAGGAGATTCAGGACATGAGTGTCAGGGCAGAAGATTCAGGGCATGAGATTCAGGGCATGAGTTTCAGGCCAGGACATTCAGGGCAGGAGTTTCAGGGCAGGAGATTCAGTGCAGGAGTTTCAGGGCATGAGATTCAGGGCAGGAGATTCAGGGCATGAGATTCACGGCATGAGTTTCAGGGCAGGAGATTCAGGGCAGGAGTTTCAGGGCATGTGATGCAGGGCAAGAGTTTTAGGGCAGGAGATTCAGGGCAGGAGATTCAGTGCAGGAGTTTCAGGAATTGAGATTCAGGGCATGAGTTTCAGGTCAGGATATTCAGGGCTGGATTTTAAGGGCATGTGATTCAGGGCATAAGATTCAGGGCAGGAGATTCAGGGCAGGAGTTTCAGGGCAGGTGTTTCAGGGTATGTGATTCAGGGCATTAGTTTCAGGACAGGAGATTCAGGGCAGGAGTTTCAGGGCAGGAGTTTCAGGCTATGTGATTCAGGGAATTAGTTTCAGGGCAGGAGATTCAGGGCAGGAGTTTCAGGGCAGGTGTTTCAGGGTATATGATTCAGGACATGAGTTTCAGGGGAGGAGATTCAGGGCAGGAGTTTCAGGGCACGAGTTTCAGGGCATGAGATTCAGGGCTGTGGTTTCAGGGCTTGAGATTCAGGGCAGGTGTTTCAGGGCATGAGATTCAGGGCATGAGATTCAGGGCAGGAGATTCCGGACAGGAGTTTCAGGGCAGGAGTTTCAGTGCAGGAGTTTCAGGGCATGAGATTCAGGGCATGAGTTTTAGGGCAGGAGATTCAGGGCATCAGTTTCAGGCCAGGACATTCAGGGCAGGAATTTCAGGGCATGTTATTCAGGGCATGAGTTTCAGGGCAGGAATTTCAGGGCATGTGATTCAGGGCAAGAGTTTCAGGGCAGGAGTTCAGCGCAGGAGTTTCAGGGCAGGAGTTTCAGGCTATGTGATTCAGGGCATTAGTTTCAAGGCTGGAGATTCAGGGCAGGAGTTTCAGGGCATGAGATTCAGGGCTGTGGTTTCACGGCTTGAGATTCAGGGCAGGTGTTTCAGGGCATGAGATTCAGCGCATGAGATTCAGGGCATTAGTTTCAGGGCAGGAGATCCAGGCTGGAGATTCAGGGCATGAGTTACAAGGAATAAGCTTCAGGGCATGAGATTCAGGGCATGAGTTTCAGGGCAGGAGATTCAGGGCTGTGGTTTCAGGGCTTGAGATTCAGGGCAGCAGTTGCAGAGCAGGAGATTCAGGGATTGAGTTTCATGGCAGGAGATTCAAAGCATGTGATTCAGGGCATGAGTTTCAGGGCAGGAGATTCAGGGCATGTGATTCAGGGCAGGAGTTTCAGGGCATGTGATTCAGGGCAGGAGTTTCAGGGCATGTGATTCAGGGCAAGAGTTTCAGGGCAGGAGATTCAGGGCCGGAGCTCAGCGCAGGAATTTCAGGGCATGAGATTCAGTCCATGAGTTTCAGGTCAGGAGATTCAGGGCTGGAGTTTCAGGGCATCTGATTCAGGGCATGAGTTTCAGGGCAGGAGATTCAGGGCAGTTGTTTCAGGGCATGAGATTCAGGGCAGTTGTTTCAGGGCATGAGATTCAGGGAATGAGTTTCAAGGCATGAGATTCAGGGCATGTGTTTCAGGGCATGAGATTCAGGGCTGGAGTTTCAGGGCATGTGATTCAGGGCATGAGTTTCAGGGCAGGAGATTCAGGACATGAGTGTCAGGGCAGGAGTTTCAGAGCAGGAGATTCAGGGCAGGAGTTTCAGTGCATGAGATTCAGGGCATGAGTTTCAGGACAGGAGATTCTGGGCATGAGTTTCAAGGAATAAGTTTCAGGGCATGAGTTTCAGGGCAAGAGATTCAGGGCATGAGTTTCAGGGCAGGAGTTTCAGGGAAGGAGTTTCAGGGCATGAGTTTCAGGGCAGGAGATTATGGGCAGGAGATTCAGGGCAGGAAATTCAGGACATGAGTTTCAGGGCAGGAGATTCAGGGCAGGAGTTTCAGGGCATGAGATTCAGGGCTGGAGTTTCAGGGTATGTGATTCAGGGCATGAGTTTCAGGGCAGGAGATTCAGGACATGAGTTTCAGGGCAGGAGATTCAGGGCAGGAGTTTCAGGGCATGAGATTCAGGGCATGAGTTTCAGGGCAGGAGATTCAGGGCAGGAGTTTCAGATCATGAGATTCAGGGCTTGAGATTCAGGGCATGTGATTCAGGGCAGGAGTTTCAGGGCAGGAGATTCAGGGCAGGAGTTTCAGGGCATGTGATTCAGGGCAAGAGTTTCAGGGCAGGAGATTCAGGGCAGGAGCTCAGCGCAGGAATTTCAGACCATGAGATACAGTCCATGAGTTTCAGGTCAGGAGATTCAGGGCTGGAGTTTCAGGGCATCTGATTCAGGGCATGAGTTTCAGGGCAGGAGATTCAGGGCAGTTGTTTCAGGGCATGAGATTCAGGGCAGTTGTTTCAGGGCATGAGATTCAGGGCAGTTGTTTCAGGGCATGAGATTCAGGGAATGAGTTTCAAGGCATGAGATTCAGGGCATGTGTTTCAGGGCATGAGATTCAGGGCTGGAGTTTCAGGGCATGTGATTCAGGGCATGAGTTTCAGGGCAGGAGATTCAGGACATGAGTGTCAGGGCAGGAGTTTCAGAGCAGGAGATTCAGGGCAGGAGTTTCAGTGCATGAGATTCAGGGCATGAGTTTCAGGACAGGAGATTCTGGGCATGAGTTTCAAGGAATAAGTTTCAGGGCATGAGTTTCAGGGCAAGAGATTCAGGGCATGAGGTCCAGGGCAGGAGTTTCAGGGAAGGAGTTTCAGGGCATGAGTTTCAGGGCAGGAGATTATGGGCAGGAGATTCAGGGCAGGAGATTCAGGACATGAGTTTCAGGGCAGGAGATTCAGGGCAGGAGTTTCAGGGCATGTGATTCAGGGCAAGAGTTTCAGGGCAGGAGATTCAGGGCAGGAGCTCAGCGCAGGAATTTCAGGGCATGAGATTCAGTCCATGAGTTTCAGGTCAGGAGATTCAGGGCTGGAGTTTCAGGGCATCTGATTCAGGGCATGAGTTTCAGGGCAGGAGATTCAGGGCAGTTGTTTCAGGGCATGAGATTCAGGGCAGTTGTTTCAGGGCATGAGATTCAGGGAATGAGTTTCAAGGCATGAGATTCAGGGCATGTGTTTCAGGGCAGGAGATTCAGGACATGAGTGTCAGGGCAGAAGATTCAGGGCATGAGATTCAGGGCATGAGTTTCAGGCCAGGACATTCAGGGCAGGAGTTTCAGGGCATGTTATTCAGGGCATGAGTTTCAGGGCAGGAGATTCAGTGCAGGAGTTTCAGGGCATGAGATTCAGGGCAGGAGATTCAGGGCATGAGATTCACGGCATGAGTTTCAGGGCAGGAGATTCAGGGCAGGAGTTTCAGGGCATGTGATGCAGGGCAAGAGTTTTAGGGCAGGAGATTCAGGGCAGGAGATTCAGTGCAGGAGTTTCAGGAATTGAGATTCAGGGCATGAGTTTCAGGTCAGGATATTCAGGGCTGGATTTTAAGGGCATGTGATTCAGGGCATAAGATTCAGGGCAGGAGATTCAGGGCAGGAGTTTCAGGGCAGGTGTTTCAGGGTATGTGATTCAGGGCATTAGTTTCAGGACAGGAGATTCAGGGCAGGAGTTTCAGGGCAGGAGTTTCAGGCTATGTGATTCAGGGAATTAGTTTCAGGGCAGGAGATTCAGGGCAGGAGTTTCAGGGCAGGTGTTTCAGGGTATATGATTCAGGACATGAGTTTCAGGGCAGGAGATTCAGGGCAGGAGTTTCAGGGCACGAGTTTCAGGGCATGAGATTCAGGGCTGTGGTTTCAGGGCTTGAGATTCAGGGCAGGTGTTTCAGGGCATGAGATTCAGGGCATGAGATTCAGGGCAGGAGATTCCGGACAGGAGTTTCAGGCCAGGACATTCAGGGCAGGAATTTCAGGGCATGTTATTCAGGGCATGAGTTTCAGGGCAGGAGATTCAGTGCAGGAGTTTCAGGGCATGAGATTCAGGGCAGAAGATTCAAGGCATGTGATTCAGGGCATGAGTTTCAGGGCAGGAGATTCAGGGCAGGAATTTCAGTACATGTGATTCAGGGCAAGAGTTTCAGGGCAGGAGTTCAGCGCAGGAGTTTCAGGGCAGGAGTTTCAGGCTATGTGATTCAGGGCATTAGTTTCAAGGCTGGAGATTCAGGGCAGGAGTTTCAGGGCATGAGATTCAGGGCTGTGGTTTCACGGCTTGAGATTCAGGGCAGGTGTTTCAGGGCATGAGATTCAGCGCATGAGATTCAGGGCATTAGTTTCAGGGCAGGAGATCCAGGCTGGAGATTCAGGGCATGAGTTACAAGGAATAAGCTTCAGGGCATGAGATTCAGGGCATGAGTTTCAGGGCAGGAGATTCAGGGCTGTGGTTTCAGGGCTTGAGATTCAGGGCAGCAGTTGCAGAGCAGGAGATTCAGGGATTGAGTTTCATGGCAGGAGATTCAAAGCATGTGATTCAGGGCATGAGTTTCAGGGCAGGAGATTCAGGGCATGAGATTCAAGGCATGAGTTTCAGGGCAGGAGATTCAGGGCAGGAGTTTCAGGGTATGTGATGCAGGGCAAGAGTTTGAGGGCATGAGATTCAGGGCTGTGGTTTCACTGATTGAGATTCAGGGCAGGTGTTTCAAGGCATGAGATCCAGGGCATGAGATTCAGGGCAGTAGTTTCTGGGCTTAAGATTTATTGCAGGAGTTTCAGCGCATGAAATTCAGGGCTGGAGATTCTGTGCATGAGATTCAGGGAATGAGTTTCAAGGCATGAGGTTCAGGGCATGAGATTCAGGGCTGGAGTTTCAGGACATGAGTTTCAGTGCAGGAGTTTCAGAGCAGGAGATTCAGGGCAGGAGTTTCAGTGCATGAGATTCAGGGCATGAGTTTCAGGGCAGGAGATTCAGGGCAAGAGTTTCAGGGCATGAGATTCAGGGCTGTGGTTTCAGGGCTTGAGATTCAGGGCAGGTGTTTCAGGGCATGAGATTTAGGGCATGAGATTCAGGGCAGGAGATTCCGGACAGGAGTTTCAGGGCAGGAGTTTCAGTGCAGGAGTTTCAGGGCATGAGATTCAGGGCATGAGTTTTATGGCAGGAGATTCAGGGCATCAGTTTCAGGCCAGGACATTCAGGGCAGGAATTTCAGGGCATGTCATTCAGGGCATGAGTTTCAGGGCAGGAGATTCAGTGCAGGAGTTTCAGGGCATGAGATTCAGGGCAGAAGATTCAAGGCATATGATTCAGGGCATGAGTTTCAGGTCAGGAGATTCAGGGCTGGATTTTAAGGGCATGTGATTCAGGGCAGGAGATTCACGGCAGGAATTTCAGGGCATGTGATTCAGGGCAAGAGTTTCGGGGCAGGAGATTCAGGGCAGGAGTTCAGCGCAGGAGTTTCAGGGCATGAGATTCAGCGCATGAGATTCAGGGCATTAGTTTCAGGGCAGGAGATCCAGGCTGGAGATTCAGGGCATGAATTACAAGGAATAAGCTTCAGGGCATGAGATTCAGGGCATGAGTTTCAGGGCAGGAGATTCAGGGCTGTGGTTTCAGGGCTTGAGATTCAGGGCAGCAGTTGCAGAGCAGCAGATTCAGGGATTGAGTTTCATGGCAGGAGATTCAAAGCATGTGATTCAGGGCATGAGTTTCAGGGCAGGAGATTCAGGGCATGAGATTCAAGGCATGAGTTTCAGGGCAGGAGATTCAGGGCAGGAGTTTCAGGGTACGTGCTGCAGGGCAAGAGTTTGAGGGCATGAGATTCAGGGCTGTGGTTTCACTGATTGAGATTCAGGGCAGGTGTTTCAAGGCATGAGATCCAGGGCATGAGATTCAGGGCAGTAGTTTCTGGGCTTAAGATTTATTGCAGGAGTTTCAGCGCATGAAATTCAGGGCTGGAGATTCTGGGCATGATATTCAGGGAATGAGTTTCAAGGCATGAGGTTCAGGGCATGAGATTCAGGGCTGGAGTTTCAGGGCATGTGATTCAGGGCATGAGTTTCAGGGCAGGAGATTCAGGACATGAGTTTCAGGGCAGGAGTTTCAGATCAGGAGATTCAGGGCAGGAGTTTCAGTGCACGAGATTCAGGGCATGAGTTTCAGGGCAGGAGATTCAGGGCAGGAGTTTCAGATCATGAGATTCAGGGCTTGAGATTCAGGGCAGGTTTTCAGGGCATGAGATTCAGGGCATGTGATTCAGGGCAGGAGTTTCAGGGCATGTGATTCAGGGCAGGAGTTTCAGGGCATGTGATTCAGGGCAAGAGTTTCAGGGCAGGAGATTCAGGGCAGGAGCTCAGCGCAGGAATTTCAGGGCATGAGATTCAGTCCATGAGTTTCAGGTCAGGAGATTCAGGGCTGGAGTTTCAGGGCATCTGATTCAGGGCATGAGTTTCAGGGCAGGAGATTCAGGGCAGTTGTTTCAGGGCATGAGATTCAGGGCAGTTGTTTCAGGGCATGAGATTCAGGGAATGAGTTTTAAGGCATGAGATTCAGGGCATGTGTTTCAGGGCATGAGATTCAGGGCTGGAGTTTCAGGGCATGTGATTCAGGGCATGAGTTTCAGGGCAGGAGATTCAGGACATGAGTGTCATCGCAGGAGTTTCAGAGCAGGAGATTCAGGGCAGGAGTTTCAGTGCATGAGATTCAGGGCATGAGTTTCAGGACAGGAGATTCTGGGCATGAGTTTCAAGGAATAAGTTTCAGGGCATGAGTTTCAGGGCAAGAGATTCAGGGCATGAGTTTCAGGGCAGGAGTTTCAGGGAAGGAGTTTCAGGGCATGAGTTTCAGGGCAGGAGATTATGGGCAGGAGATTCAGGGCAGGAAATTCAGGACATGAGTTTCAGGGCAGGAGATTCAGGGCAGGAGTTTCAGGGCATGAGATTCAGGGCTGGAGTTTCAGGGCATGTGATTCAGGGCATGAGTTTCAGGGCAGGAGATTCAGGACATGAGTTTCAGGGCAGGAGATTCAGGGCAGGAGTTTCAGGGCATGAGATTCAGGGCATGAGTTTCAGGGCAGGAGATTCAGGGCAGGAGTTTCAGATCATGAGATTCAGGGCTTGAGATTCAGGGCATGTGATTCAGGGCAGGAGTTTCAGGGCAGGAGATTCAGGGCAGGAGTTTCAGTGCATGAGATTCAGGGCATGAGTTTCAGGACAGGAGATTCTGGGCATGAGTTTCAAGGAATAAGTTTCAGGGCATGAGTTTCAGGGCAAGAGATTCAGGGCATGAGGTTCAGGGCAGGAGTTTCAGGGAAGGAGTTTCAGGGCATGAGTTTCAGGGCAGGAGATTATGGGCAGGAGATTCAGGGCAGGAGATTCAGGACATGAGTTTCAGGGCAGGAGATTCAGGGCAGGAGTTTCAGGGCATGTGATTCAGGGCAAGAGTTTCAGGGCAGGAGATTCAGGGCAGGAGCTCAGCGCAGGAATTTCAGGGCATGAGATTCAGTCCATGAGTTTCAGGTCAGGAGATTCAGGGCTGGAGTTTCAGGGCATCTGATTCAGGGCATGAGTTTCAGGGCAGGAGATTCAGGGCAGTTGTTTCAGGGCATGAGATTCAGGGCAGTTGTTTCAGGGCATGAGATTCAGGGAATGAGTTTCAAGGCATGAGATTCAGGGCATGTGTTTCAGGGCATGAGATTCAGGGCTGGAGTTTCAGGGCATGTGATTCAGGGCATGAGTTTCAGGCAGGAGATTCAGGACATGAGTGTCATCGCAGGAGTTTCAGAGCAGGAGATTCAGGGCAGGAGTTTCAGTGCATGAGATTCAGGGCATGAGTTTCAGGACAGGAGATTCTGGGCATGAGTTTCAAGGAATAAGTTTCAGGGCATGAGTTTCAGGGCAAGAGATTCAGGGCATGAGTTTCAGGGCAGGAGTTTCAGGGAAGGAGTTTCAGGGCATGAGTTTCAGGGCAGGAGATTATGGGCAGGAGATTCAGGGAAGGAAATTCAGGACATGAGTTTCAGGGCAGGAGATTCAGGGCAGGAGTTTCAGGGCATGAGATTCAGGGCTGGAGTTTCAGGGCATGTGATTCAGGGCATGAGTTTCAGGGCAGGAGATTCAGGACATGAGTTTCAGGGCAGGAGATTCAGGGCAGGAGTTTCAGGGCATGAGATTCAGGGCATGAGTTTCAGGGCAGGAGATTCAGGGCAGGAGTTTCAGATCATGAGATTCAGGGCTTGAGATTCAGGGCATGTGATTCAGGGCAGGAGTTTCAGGGCAGGAGATTCAGGGCAGGAGTTTCAGGGCATGTGATTCAGGGCAAGAGTTTCAGGGCAGGAGATTCAGGGCAGGAGCTCAGCGCAGGAATTTCAGACCATGAGATACAGTCCATGAGTTTCAGGTCAGGAGATTCAGGGCTGGAGTTTCAGGGCATCTGATTCAGGGCATGAGTTTCAGGGCAGGAGATTCAGGGCAGTTGTTTCAGGGCATGAGATTCAGGGCAGTTGTTTCAGGGCATGAGATTCAGGGAATGAGTTTCAAGGCATGAGATTCAGGGCATGTGTTTCAGGGCATGAGATTCAGGGCTGGAGTTTCAGGGCATGTGATTCAGGGCATGAGTTTCAGGCAGGAGATTCAGGACATGAGTGTCAGGGCAGGAGTTTCAGAGCAGGAGATTCAGGGCAGGAGTTTCAGTGCATGAGATTCAGGGCATGAGTTTCAGGACAGGAGATTCTGGGCATGAGTTTCAAGGAATAAGTTTCAGGGCATGAGTTTCAGGGCAAGAGATTCAGGGCATGAGGTTCAGGGCAGGAGTTTCAGGGAAGGAGTTTCAGGGCATGAGTTTCAGGGCAGGAGATTATGGGCAGGAGATTCAGGGCAGGAGATTCAGGACATGAGTTTCAGGGCAGGAGATTCAGGGCAGGAGTTTCAGGGCATGTGATTCAGGGCAAGAGTTTCAGGCAGGAGATTCAGGGCAGGAGCTCAGCGCAGGAATTTCAGGGCATGAGATTCAGTCCATGAGTTTCAGGTCAGGAGATTCAGGGCTGGAGTTTCAGGGCATCTGATTCAGGGCATGAGTTTCAGGGCAGGAGATTCAGGGCAGTTGTTTCAGGGCATGAGATTCAGGGCAGTTGTTTCAGGGCATGAGATTCAGGGAATGAGTTTCAAGGCATGAGATTCAGGGCATGTGTTTCAGGGCATGAGATTCAGGGCCTGAGTTTCAGGGCATGTGATTTAGGGCATGAGTTTCAGGGCAGGAGATTCAGGACATGAGTGTCAGGGCAGAAGATTCAGGGCATGAGATTCAGGGCAGTTGTTTCAGGGCATGAGATTCAGGGAATGAGTTTCAAGGCATGAGATTCAGGGCATGTGTTTCAGGGCATGAGATTCAGGGCTGGAGTTTCAGGGCATGTGATTCAGGGCATGAGTTTCAGGGCAGGAGATTCAGGACATGAGTGTCAGGGCAGGAGTTTCAGAGCAGGAGATTCAGGGCAGGAGTTTCAGTGCATGAGATTCAGGGCATGAGTTTCAGGACAGGAGATTCTGGGCATGAGTTTCAAGGAATAAGTTTCAGGGCATGAGTTTCAGGGCAAGAGATTCAGGGCATGAGGTTCAGGGCAGGAGTTTCAGGGAAGGAGTTTCAGGGCATGAGTTTCAGGGCAGGAGATTATGGGCAGGAGATTCAGGGCAGGAGATTCAGGACATGAGTTTCAGGGCAGGAGATTCAGGGCAGGAGTTTCAGGGCATGTGATTCAGGGCAAGAGTTTCAGGGCAGGAGATTCAGGGCAGGAGCTCAGCGCAGGAATTTCAGGGCATGAGATTCAGTCCATGAGTTTCAGGTCAGGAGATTCAGGGCTGGAGTTTCAGGGCATCTGATTCAGGGCATGAGTTTCAGGGCAGGAGATTCAGGGCAGTTGTTTCAGGGCATGAGATTCAGGGCAGTTGTTTCAGGGCATGAGATTCAGGGAATGAGTTTCAAGGCATGAGATTCAGGGCATGTGTTTCAGGGCATGAGATTCAGGGCTGGAGTTTCAGGGCATGTGATTCAGGGCATGAGTTTCAGGGCAGGAGATTCAGGACATGAGTGTCATCGCAGGAGTTTCAGAGCAGGAGATTCAGGGCAGGAGTTTCAGTGCATGAGATTCAGGGCATGAGTTTCAGGACAGGAGATTCTGGGCATGAGTTTCAAGGAATAAGTTTCAGGGCATGAGTTTCAGGGCAAGAGATTCAGGGCATGAGTTTCAGGGCAGGAGTTTCAGGGAAGGAGTTTCAGGGCATGAGTTTCAGGGCAGGAGATTATGGGCAGGAGATTCAGGGAAGGAAATTCAGGACATGAGTTTCAGGGCAGGAGATTCAGGGCAGGAGTTTCAGGGCATGAGATTCAGGGCTGGAGTTTCAGGGCATGTGATTCAGGGCATGAGTTTCAGGGCAGGAGATTCAGGACATGAGTTTCAGGGCAGGAGATTCAGGGCAGGAGTTTCAGGGCATGAGATTCAGGGCATGAGTTTCAGGGCAGGAGATTCAGGGCAGGAGTTTCAGATCATGAGATTCAGGGCTTGAGATTCAGGGCATGTGATTCAGGGCAGGAGTTTCAGGGCAGGAGATTCAGGGCAGGAGTTTCAGGGCATGTGATTCAGGGCAAGAGTTTCAGGGCAGGAGATTCAGGGCAGGAGTTTCAGTGCATGAGATTCAGGGCATGAGTTTCAGGACAGGAGATTCTGGGCATGAGTTTCAAGGAATAAGTTTCAGGGCATGAGTTTCAAGGCAAGAGATTCAGGGCATGAGGTTCAGGGCAGGAGTTTCAGGGAAGGAGTTTCAGGGCATGAGTTTCAGGGCAGGAGATTATGGGCAGGAGATTCAGGGCAGGAGATTCAGGACATGAGTTTCAGGGCAGGAGATTCAGGGCAGGAGTTTCAGGGCATGTGATTCAGGGCAAGAGTTTCAGGGCAGGCGATTCAGGGCAGGAGCTCAGCGCAGGAATTTCAGGGCATGAGATTCAGTCCATGAGTTTCAGGTCAGGAGATTCAGGGCTGGAGTTTCAGGGCATCTGATTCAGGGCATGAGTTTCAGGGCAGGAGATTCAGGGCAGTTGTTTCAGGGCATGAGATTCAGGGCAGTTGTTTCAGGGCATGAGATTCAGGGAATGAGTTTCAAGGCATGAGATTCAGGGCATGTGTTTCAGGGCATGAGATTCAGGGCCTGAGTTTCAGGGCATGTGATTTAGGGCATGAGTTTCAGGGCAGGAGATTCAGGACATGAGTGTCAGGGCAGAAGATTCAGGGCATGAGATTCAGGGCATGAGTTTCAGGCCAGGACATTCAGGGCAGGAGTTTCAGGGCATGTTATTCAGGGCATGAGTTTCAGGGCAGGAGATTCAGTGCAGGAGTTTCAGGGCATGAGATTCAGGGCAGGAGATTCAGGGCATGAGATTCACGGCATGAGTTTCAGGGCAGGAGATTCAGGGCAGGAGTTTCAGGGCATGTGATGCAGGGCAAGAGTTTTAGGGCAGGAGATTCAGGGCAGGAGATTCAGTGCAGGAGTTTCAGGAATTGAGATTCAGGGCATGAGTTTCAGGTCAGGATATTCAGGGCTGGATTTTAAGGGCATGTGATTCAGGGCATAAGATTCAGGGCAGGAGATTCAGGGCAGGAGTTTCAGGGCAGGTGTTTCAGGGTATGTGATTCAGGGCATTAGTTTCAGGACAGGAGATTCAGGGCAGGAGTTTCAGGGCAGGAGTTTCAGGCTATGTGATTCAGGGAATTAGTTTCAGGGCAGGAGATTCAGGGCAGGAGTTTCAGGGCAGGTGTTTCAGGGTATATGATTCAGGACATGAGTTTCAGGGCAGGAGATTCAGGGCAGGAGTTTCAGGGCACGAGTTTCAGGGCATGAGATTCAGGGCTGTGGTTTCAGGGCTTGAGATTGAGGGCAGGTGTTTCAGGGCATGAGATTCAGGGCATGAGATTCAGGGCAGGAGATTCCGGACAGGAGTTTCAGGGCAGGAGTTTCAGTGCAGGAGTTTCAGGGCATGAGATTCAGGGCATGAGTTTTAGGGCAGGAGATTCAGGGCATCAGTTTCAGGCCAGGACATTCAGGGCAGGAATTTCAGGGAATGTTATTCAGGGCATGAGTTTCAGGGCAGGAGATTCAGGGCAGGAGTTTCAGGCTATGTGATTCAGGGCATTAGTTTCAAGGCTGGAGATTCAGGGCAGGAGTTTCAGGGCATGAGATTCAGGGCTGTGGTTTCACGGCTTGAGATTCAGGGCAGGTGTTTCAGGGCATGAGATTCAGCGCATGAGATTCAGGGCATTAGTTTCAGGGCAGGAGATCCAGGCTGGAGATTCAGGGCATGAGTTACAAGGAATAAGCTTCAGGGCATGAGATTCAGGGCATGAGTTTCAGGGCAGGAGATTCAGGGCTGTGGTTTCAGGGCTTGAGATTCAGGGCAGCAGTTGCAGAGCAGGAGATTCAGGGATTGAGTTTCATGGCAGGAGATTCAAAGCATGTGATTCAGGGCATGAGTTTCAGGGCAGGAGATTCAGGGCATGAGATTCAAGGCATGAGTTTCAGGGCAGGAGATTCAGGGCAGGAGTTTCAGGGTATGTGATGCAGGGCAAGAGTTTGAGGGCATGAGATTCAGGGCTGTGGTTTCACTGATTGAGATTCAGGGCAGGTGTTTCAAGGCATGAGATCCAGGGCATGAGATTCAGGGCAGTAGTTTCTGGGCTTAAGATTTATTGCAGGAGTTTCAGCGCATGAAATTCAGGGCTGGAGATTCTGGGCATGAGATTCAGGGAATGAGTTTCAAGGCATGAGGTTCAGGGCATGAGATTCAGGGCTGGAGTTTCAGGACATGAGTTTCAGTGCAGGAGTTTCAGAGCAGGAGATTCAGGGCAGGAGTTTCAGTGCATGAGATTCAGGGCATGAGTTTCAGGGCAGGAGATTCAGGGCAAGAGTTTCAGGGCATGAGATTCAGGGCTGTGGTTTCAGGGCTTGAGATTCAGGGCAGGTGTTTCAGGGCATGAGATTTAGGGCATGAGATTCAGGGCAGGAGATTCCGGACAGGAGTTTCAGGGCAGGAGTTTCAGTGCAGGAGTTTCAGGGCATGAGATTCAGGGCATGAGTTTTATGGCAGGAGATTCAGGGCATCAGTTTCAGGCCAGGACATTCAGGGCAGGAATTTCAGGGCATGTTATTCAGGGCATGAGTTTCAGGGCAGGAGATTCAGTGCAGGAGTTTCAGGGCATGAGATTCAGGGCAGAAGATTCAAGGCATATGATTCAGGGCATGAGTTTCAGGTCAGGAGATTCAGGGCTGGATTTTAAGGGCATGTGATTCAGGGCAGGAGATTCACGGCAGGAATTTCAGGGCATGTGATTCAGGGCAAGAGTTTCGGGGCAGGAGATTCAGGGCAGGAGTTCAGCGCAGGAGTTTCAGGGCATGAGATTCAGCGCATGAGATTCAGGGCATTAGTTTCAGGGCAGGAGATCCAGGCTGGAGATTCAGGGCATGAATTACAAGGAATAAGCTTCAGGGCATGAGATTCAGGGCATGAGTTTCAGGGCAGGAGATTCAGGGCTGTGGTTTCAGGGCTTGAGATTCAGGGCAGCAGTTGCAGAGCAGCAGATTCAGGGATTGAGTTTCATGGCAGGAGATTCAAAGCATGTGATTCAGGGCATGAGTTTCAGGGCAGGAGATTCAGGGCATGAGATTCAAGGCATGAGTTTCAGGGCAGGAGATTCAGGGCAGGAGTTTCAGGGTACGTGATGCAGGGCAAGAGTTTGAGGGCATGAGATTCAGGGCTGTGGTTTCACTGATTGAGATTCAGGGCAGGTGTTTCAAGGCATGAGATCCAGGGCATGAGATTCAGGGCAGTAGTTTCTGGGCTTAAGATTTATTGCAGGAGTTTCAGCGCATGAAATTCAGGGCTGGAGATTCTGGGCATGATATTCAGGGAATGAGTTTCAAGGCATGAGGTTCAGGGCATGAGACTCAGGGCTGGAGTTTCAGGGCATGTGATTCAGGGCATGAGTTTCAGGGCAGGAGATTCAGGACATGAGTTTCAGGGCAGGAGTTTCAGATCAGGAGATTCAGGGCAGGAGTTTCAGTGCACGAGATTCAGGGCATGAGTTTCAGGGCAGGAGATTCAGGGCAGGAGTTTCAGATCATGAGATTCAGGGCTTGAGATTCAGGGCAGGTTTTCAGGGCATGAGATTCAGGGCATGTGATTCAGGGCAGGAGTTTCAGGGCATGTGATTCAGGGCAGGAGTTTCAGGGCATGTGATTCAGGGCAAGAGTTTCAGGGCAGGAGATTCAGGGCAGGAGCTCAGCGCAGGAATTTCAGGGCATGAGATTCAGTCCATGAGTTTCAGGTCAGGAGATTCAGGGCTGGAGTTTCAGGGCATCTGATTCAGGGCATGAGTTTCAGGGCAGGAGATTCAGGGCAGTTGTTTCAGGGCATGAGATTCACGGCAGTTGTTTCAGGGCATGAGATTCAGGGAATGAGTTTTAAGGCATGAGATTCAGGGCATGTGTTTCAGGGCATGAGATTCAGGGCTGGAGTTTCAGGGCATGTGATTCAGGGCATGAGTTTCAGGGCAGGAGATTCAGGACATGAGTGTCATCGCAGGAGTTTCAGAGCAGGAGATTCATTGCAGGAGTTTCAGTGCATGAGATTCAGGGCATGAGTTTCAGGACAGGAGATTCTGGGCATGAGTTTCAAGGAATAAGTTTCAGGGCATGAGTTTCAGGGCAAGAGATTCAGGGCATGAGTTTCAGGGCAGGAGTTTCAGGGAAGGAGTTTCAGGGCATGAGTTTCAGGGCAGGAGATTATGGGCAGGAGATTCAGGGCAGGAAATTCAGGACAAGAGTTTCAGGGCAGGAGATTCAGGGCAGGAGTTTCAGGGCATGAGATTCAGGGCTGGAGTTTCAGGGCATGTGATTCAGGGCATGAGTTTCAGGGCAGGAGATTCAGGACATGAGTTTCAGGGCAGGAGATTCAGGGCAGGAGTTTCAGGGCATGAGATTCAGGGCATGAGTTTCAGGGCAGGAGATTCAGGGCAGGAGTTTCAGATCATGAGATTCAGGGCTTGAGATTCAGGGCATGTGATTCAGGGCAGGAGTTTCAGGGCAGGAGATTCAGGGCAGGAGTTTCAGGGCATGTGATTCAGGGCAAGAGTTTCAGGGCAGGAGATTCAGGGCAGGAGCTCAGCGCAGGAATTTCAGACCATGAGATACAGTCCATGAGTTTCAGGTCAGGAGATTCAGGGCTGGAGTTTCAGGGCATCTGATTCAGGGCATGAGTTTCAGGGCAGGAGATTCAGGGCAGTTGTTTCAGGGCATGAGATTCAGGGCATGAGATTCAGGGAATGAGTTTCAAGGCATGAGATTCAGGGCATGTGTTTCAGGGCATGAGATTCAGGGCTGGAGTTTCAGGGCATGTGATTCAGGGCATGAGTTTCAGGGCAGGAGATTCAGGACATGAGTGTCAGGGCAGGAGTTTCAGAGCAGGAGATTCAGGGCAGGAGTTTCAGTGCATGAGATTCAGGGCATGAGTTTCAGGACAGGAGATTCTGGGCATGAGTTTCAAGGAATAAGTTTCAGGGCATGAGTTTCAGGGCAAGAGATTCAGGGCATGAGGTTCAGGGCAGGAGTTTCAGGGAAGGAGTTTCAGGGCATGAGTTTCAGGGCAGGAGATTATGGGCAGGAGATTCAGGGCAGGAGATTCAGGACATGAGTTTCAGGGCAGGAGATTCAGGGCAGGAGTTTCAGGGCATGTGATTCAGGGCAAGAGTTTCAGGGCAGGAGATTCAGGGCAGGAGCTCAGCGCAGGAATTTCAGGGCATGAGATTCAGTCCATGAGTTTCAGGTCAGGAGATTCAGGGCTGGAGTTTCAGGGCATCTGATTCAGGGCATGAGTTTCAGGGCAGGAGATTCAGGGCAGTTGTTTCAGGGCATGAGATTCAGGGCAGTTGTTTCAGGGCATGAGATTCAGGGAATGAGTTTCAAGGCATGAGATTCAGGGCATGTGTTTCAGGGCATGAGATTCAGGGCTGGAGTTTCAGGGCATGTGATTCAGGGCATGAGTCTCAGGGCAGGAGATTCAGGACATGAGTGTCATCGCAGGAGTTTCAGAGCAGGAGATTCAGGGCAGGAGTTTCAGTGCATGAGATTCAGGGCATGAGTTTCAGGACAGGAGATTCTGGGCATGAGTTTCAAGGAATAAGTTTCAGGGCATGAGTTTCAGGGCAAGAGATTCAGGGCATGAGTTTCAGGGCAGGAGTTTCAGGGAAGGAGTTTCAGGGCATGAGTTTCAGGGCAGGAGATTATGGGCAGGAGATTCAGGGAAGGAAATTCAGGACATGAGTTTCAGGGCAGGAGATTCAGGGCAGGAGTTTCAGGGCATGAGATTCAGGGCTGGAGTTTCAGGGCATGTGATTCAGGGCATGAGTTTCAGGGCAGGAGATTCAGGACATGAGTTTCAGGGCAGGAGATTCAGGGCAGGAGTTTCAGGGCATGAGATTCAGGGCATGAGTTTCAGGGCAGGAGATTCAGGGCAGGAGTTTCAGATCATGAGATTCAGGGCTTGAGATTCAGGGCATGTGATTCAGGGCAGGAGTTTCAGGGCATGAGATTCAGGGCAGGAGTTTCAGGGCATGTGATTCAGGGCAAGAGTTTCAGGGCAGGAGATTCAGGGCAGGAGCTCAGCGCAGGAATTTCAGACCATGAGATACAGTCCATGAGTTTCAGGTCAGGAGATTCAGGGCTGGAGTTTCAGGGCATCTGATTCAGGGCATGAGTTTCAGGGCAGGAGATTCAGGGCTGTTGTTTCAGGGCATGAGATTCAGGGCAGTTGTTTCAGGGCATGAGATTCAGGGAATGAGTTTCAAGGCATGAGATTCAGGGCATGTGTTTCAGGGCATGAGATTCAGGGCTGGAGTTTCAGGGCATGTGATTCAGGGCATGAGTTTCAGGGCAGGAGATTCAGGACATGAGTGTCAGGGCAGGAGTTTCAGAGCAGGAGATTCAGGGCAGGAGTTTCAGTGCATGAGATTCAGGGCATGAGTTTCAGGACAGGAGATTCTGGGCATGAGTTTCAAGGAATAAGTTTCAGGGCATGAGTTTCAGGGCAAGAGATTCAGGGCATGAGGTTCAGGGCAGGAGTTTCAGGGAAGGAGTTTCAGGGCATGAGTTTCAGGGCAGGAGATTATGGGCAGGAGATTCAGGGCAGGAGATTCAGGACATGAGTTTCAGGGCAGGAGATTCAGGGCAGGAGTTTCAGGGCATGTGATTCAGGGCAAGAGTTTCAGGGCAGGAGATTCAGGGCAGGAGCTCAGCGCAGGAATTTCAGGGCATGAGATTCAGTCCATGAGTTTCAGGTCAGGAGATTCAGGGCTGGAGTTTCAGGGCATCTGATTCAGGGCATGAGTTTCAGGGCAGGAGATTCAGGGCAGTTGTTTCAGGGCATGAGATTCAGGGCAGTTGTTTCAGGGCATGAGATTCAGGGAATGAGTTTCAAGGCATGAGATTCAGGGCATGTGTTTCAGGGCATGAGATTCAGGGCCTGAGTTTCAGGGCATGTGATTTAGGGCATGAGTTTCAGGGCAGGAGATTCAGGACATGAGTGTCAGGGCAGAAGATTCAGGGCATGAGATTCAGGGCATGAGTTTCAGGCCAGGACATTCAGGGCAGGAGTTTCAGGGCATGTTATTCAGGGCATGAGTTTCAGGGCAGGAGATTCAGTGCAGGAGTTTCAGGGCATGAGATTCAGGGCAGGAGATTCAGGGCATGAGATTCACGGCATGAGTTTCAGGGCAGGAGATTCAGGGCAGGAGTTTCAGGGCATGTGATGCAGGGCAAGAGTTTTAGGGCAGGAGATTCAGGGCAGGAGATTCAGTGCAGGAGTTTCAGGAATTGAGATTCAGGGCATGAGTTTCAGGTCAGGATATTCAGGGCTGGATTTTAAGGGCATGTGATTCAGGGCATAAGATTCAGGGCAGGAGATTCAGGGCAGGAGTTTCAGGGCAGGTGTTTCAGGGTATGTGATTCAGGGCATTAGTTTCAGGACAGGAGATTCAGGGCAGGAGTTTCAGGGCAGGAGTTTCAGGCTATGTGATTCAGGGAATTAGTTTCAGGGCAGGAGATTCAGGGCAGGAGTTTCAGGGCAGGTGTTTCAGGGTATATGATTCAGGACATGAGTTTCAGGGCAGGAGATTCAGGGCAGGAGTTTCAGGGCACGAGTTTCAGGGCATGAGATTCAGGGCTGTGGTTTCAGGGCTTGAGATTCAGGGCAGGTGTTTCAGGGCATGAGATTCAGGGCATGAGATTCAGGGCAGGAGATTCCGGACAGGAGTTTCAGGGCAGGAGTTTCAGTGCAGGAGTTTCAGGGCATGAGATTCAGGGCATGAGTTTTAGGGCAGGAGATTCAGGGCATCAGTTTCAGGCCAGGACATTCAGGGCAGGAATTTCAGGGCATGTTATTCAGGGCATGAGTTTCAGGGCAGGAGATTCAGTGCAGGAGTTTCAGGGCATGAGATTCAGGGCAGAAGATTCAAGGCATGTGATTCAGGGCATGAGTTTCAGGGCAGGAGATTCAGGGCAGGAATTTCAGGGCATGTGATTCAGGGCAAGAGTTTCAGGGCAGGAGATTCAGGGCAGGAGTTCAGCGCAGGAGTTTCAGGGCAGGAGTTTCAGGCTATGTGATTCAGGGCATTAGTTTCAAGGCTGGAGATTCAGGGCAGGAGTTTCAGGGCATGAGATTCAGGGCTGTGGTTTCACGGCTTGAGATTCAGGGCAGGTGTTTCAGGGCATGAGATTCAGCGCATGAGATTCAGGGCATTAGTTTCAGGGCAGGAGATCCAGGCTGGAGATTCAGGGCATGAGTTACAAGGAATAAGCTTCAGGGCATGAGATTCAGGGCATGAGTTTCAGGGCAGGAGATTCAGGGCTGTGGTTTCAGGGCTTGAGATTCAGGGCAGCATTTGCAGAGCAGGAGATTCAGGGATTGAGTTTCATGGCAGGAGATTCAAAGCATGTGATTCAGGGCATGAGTTTCAGGGCAGGAGATTCAGGGCATGAGATTCAAGGCATGAGTTTCAGGGCAGGAGATTCAGGGCAGGAGTTTCAGGGTATGTGATGCAGGGCAAGAGTTTGAGGGCATGAGATTCAGGGCTGTGGTTTCACTGATTGAGATTCAGGGCAGGTGTTTCAAGGCATGAGATCCAGGGCATGAGATTCAGGGCAGTAGTTTCTGGGCTTAAGATTTATTGCAGGAGTTTCAGCGCATGAAATTCAGGGCTGGAGATTCTGGGCATGAGATTCAGGGAATGAGTTTCAAGGCATGAGGTTCAGGGCATGAGATTCAGGGCTGGAGTTTCAGGACATGAGTTTCAGTGCAGGAGTTTCAGAGCAGGAGATTCAGGGCAGGAGTTTCAGTGCATGAGATTCAGGGCATGAGTTTCAGGGCAGGAGATTCAGGGCAAGAGTTTCAGGGCATGAGATTCGGGGCTTTAGTTTCAGGGCATGAGATTCAGGGCTGTGGTTTCAGGGCTTGACAATCCGGGCTGCAGTTGCAGGGCAGGAGATTCAGGGCATGAGTTTCAGTACAGGAGATTCAAGGCATGAGATTCAGTGCATGAGTTTCAGGGCAGGAGATTCAGGGCCGGAGATTCAGGGCATGAGTTTCAGGGCAGGAGTTTCGGGGCAGGAGTTTCAGGGCATGAGATTCAGGGCTTTAGTTTCAGTGCGTGAAATTCAGGGCTGTGCTTTCAGGGCTTGACATTCCGGGCTGCAGTTGCAGAGCAGGAGATTCAGGGATTGAGTTTCAGGGCAGGAGATTCAAGGCATGTGATTCAGGGCATGAGTTTCAGGGCAGGAGATTCAGGGCAGGAGTTTCAGAGCATGAGATTCAGGACATGAGTTTCAGGGCAGGAGTTTCAGGGCAGGAGTTTCAGGGCATGAGATTCAGGAAATGAGATTCAAGGCATGAGTTTCAGGGCAGGAGATTCAAGCATGAATTTCAAGGCATGAGATTAAGGGCATGAGTTTCAGGGCATGAGATTCAGGGCATGAGTTTCAGGGCATGAGTTTCAGGGCAGGAGATTCAGGGCAGGAGTTTCAGGGTATGATGTTCAGGCCATGAGAGTCAGGGCATAAGTTTCAAGGAATAAAATTCAGGGCATGAGTTTCAGGGCAAGAGATCCTGGGCATGAGTTTCAGGGCAGAAGATTCAGGGCATGAGATTCAGGGCATGAGTTTCAGGCCAGGACATTCAGGGCAGGAGTTTCAGGGCATTTTATTCAGGGCATGAGTTTCAGGGCAGGAGATTCAGTGCAGGTGTTTCAGGGCATGAGATTCAGGGCAGGAGATTCAGAGCATGAGGTTCACGGCATGAGTTTCAGGGCAGGAGATTCAGCGCAGGAGTTTCAGGGCATGTGATGCAGGGCAAGACTTTCAGGGCAGGAGATTCAGGGCAGGAGATTCAGTGCCGGAGTTTCAGGAATTGAGATTCAGGGCATGAGTTTCAGGTCATAATATTCAGGGCTGGATTTTAAGGGCATGTGATTCAGGGCATGAGATTCAGGGCAGGAGATTCAGGGTAGGAGTTTCAGGGCAGGTGTTTCAGGGCATGAGATTTAGGGCTTTAGTTTCAGTGCATGAAATTCAGGGCTGTGCTTTCATGGCTTGACATTCCGGGTTGCAGTTGCAGAGCAGGAGATTCAGGGATTGAGTTTCAGGGCAGGAGATTCAAGGCATGTGATTCAGGGCATGAGTTTCTGGGCAGGAGATTCAGGGCAGGAGTTTCAGGGCATGAGATACAGCGCATGAGATTCAGGGCATTAGTTTCAGGGCAGGAGATCCAGGCTGGAGATTCAGGGCATGAGTTACAAGGAATATGCTTCAGGGCATGAGATTCAGGGCATGAGTTTCAGGGCAGGAGATTCAGGGCTGTGGTTTCAGGGCTTGAGATTCAGGGCAGCAGTTGCAGAGCAGGAGATTCAGGGATTGAGTTTCATGGCAGGAGATTCAAAGCATGTGATTCAGGGCATGAGTTTCAGGGCAGGAGATTCAGGGCATGAGATTCAAGGCATGAGTTTCAGGGCAGGAGATTCAGGGCAGGAGTTTCAGGGTATGTGATGCAGGGCAAGAGTTTGAGGGCATGAGATTCAGGGCAGTAGTTTCTGGGCTTAAGATTTATTGCAGGAGTTTCAGCGCATGAAATTCAGGGCTGGAGATTCTGGGCATGAGATTCAGGGAATCAGTTTCAAGGCATGAGGTTCAGGGCATGAGATTCAGGGCAGGAGATTCAGGACATGAGTTTCAGGGCAGGGGTTTCAGAGCAGGAGATTCAGGGCAGGAGTTTCAGTGCATGAGATTCAGGGCATGAGTTTCAGGGCAGGAGATTCAGGGCAGGAGTTTCAGATCATGAGATTCAGGGCTTGAGATTCAGGGCAGGTTTTCAGGGCATGAGATTCAGGGCATGTGATTCAGGGCAGGAGTTTCAGGGCATGTGATTCAAGGCAGGAGTTTCAGGGCATGTGATTCAGGGCAAGAGTTTCAGGACAGGAGATTCAGGGCAGGAGCTCAGCGCAGGAATTTCAGGGCATGAGATTCAGTCCATGAGTTTCAGGTCAGGAGATTCAGGGCAGTTGTTTCAGGGCATTAGATTCAGGGCAGTTGTTTCAGGGCATGAGATTCAGGGAATGAGTTTCAAGACATGAGATTCAGGGCACGTGTTTCAGGGCATGATATTCAGGGCTGGAGTTTCAGGGCATGTGATTCAGGGTATGAGTTTCAGGGCAGGAGATTTAGGACATGAGTGTCAGGGCAGGAGTTTCAGAGCAGGAGATTCAGGGCAGGAGTTTCAGTGCATGAGATTCAGGGCATGAGTTTCAGGACAGGAGATTCTGGGCAGGGGTTTCAAGGAATAAGTTTCAGGGCATGAGTTTCAGGGCAAGAGATTCAGGGCATGTGTTTCAGGGCAGGAGTTTCAGGGAAGGAGTTTCAGGGCATGAGTTTCAGGGCAGGAGATTATGGGCAGGAGATTCAGGGCAGGAGATTCAGGGCTTTAGTTTCAGTGCGTGAAATTCAGGGCTGTGCTTTCAGGGCTTGACATTCCGGGCTGCAGTTGCAGAGCAGGAGATTCAGGGATTGAGTTTCAGGGCAGGAGATTCAAGGCATGTGATTCAGGGCATGAGTTTCAGGGCAGGAGATTCAGGGCAGGAGTTTCAGAGCATGAGATTCAGGGCATGAGTTTCAGGGCAGGAGTTTCAGGGCAGGAGTTTCAGGGCATGAGATTCAGGAAATGAGATTCAAGGCATGAGTTTCAGGGCAGGAGATTCAAGCATGAATTTCAAGGCATGAGATTAAGGGCATGAGTTTCAGGGCATGAGATTCAGGGCATGAGTTTCAGGGCATGAGTTTCAGGGCAGGAGATTCAGGGCAGGAGTTTCAGGGCATGTGATGCAGGGCAAGAGTTTCAGGGCAGGAGATTCAGGGCAGGAGATTCAGTGCCGGAGTTTCAGGAATTGAGATTCAGGGCATGAGTTTCAGGTCAGGATATTCAGGGCTGGATTTTAAGGGCATGTGATTCAGGGCATGAGATTCAGGGCAGGAGATTCAGGGCAGGAGTTTCAGGGCAGGTGTTTCAGGGCATGAGATTCAGGGCTTTAGTTTCAGTGCATGAAATTCAGGGCTGTGCTTTCATGGCTTGACATTCCGGGCTGCAGTTGCAGAGCAGGAGATTCAGGGATTGAGTTTCAGGGCAGGAGATTCAAGGCATGTGATTCAGGGCATGAGTTTCTGGGCAGGAGATTCAGGGCATGAGATACAGCGCATGAGATTCAGGGCATTAGTTTCAGGGCAGGAGATCCAGGCTGGAGATTCAGGGCATGAGTTACAAGGAATATGCTTCAGGGCATGAGATTCAGGGCATGAGTTTCAGGGCAGGAGATTCAGGGCTGTGGTTTCAGGGCTTGAGATTCAGGGCAGCAGTTGCAGAGCAGGAGATTCAGGGATTGAGTTTCATGGCAGGAGATTCAAAGCATGTGATTCAGGGCATGAGTTTCAGGGCAGGAGATTCAGGGCATGAGATTCAAGGCATGAGTTTCAGGGCAGGAGATTCAGGGCAGGAGTTTCAGGGTATGTGATGCAGGGCAAGAGTTTGAGGGCATGAGATTCAGGGCTGTTGTTTCACTGATTGAGATTCAGGGCAGGTGTTTCAAGGCATGAGATCCAGGGCATGAGATTCAGGGCAGTAGTTTCTGGGCTTAAGATTTATTGCAGGAGTTTCAGCGCATGAAATTCAGGGCTGGAGATTCTGGGCATGAGATTCAGGGAATGAGTTTCAAGGCATGAGGTTCAGGGCATGAGATTCAGGGCAGGAGATTCAGGACATGAGTTTCAGGGCAGGGGTTTCAGAGCAGGAGATTCAGGGCATGAGTTTCAGGGAAGGAGATTCAGGGCAGGAGTTTCAGATCATGAGATTCAGGGCTTGAGATTCAGGGCAGGTTTTCAGGGCATGAGATTCAGGGCATGTGATTCAGGGCAGGAGTTTCAGGGCATGTGATTCAAGGCAGGAGTTTCAGGGCATGTGATTCAGGGCAAGAGTTTCAGGACAGGAGATTCAGGGCAGGAGCTCAGCGCAGGAATTTCAGGGCATGAGATTCAGTCCATGAGTTTCAGGTCAGGAGATTCAGGGCTGGAGTTTCAGGACATCTGATTCAGGACATGAGTTTCAGGGCAGGAGATTCAGGGCAGTTGTTTCAGGGCATGAGATTAAGGGCAGTTGTTTCAGGGCATGAGATTCAGGGAATGAGT
>NW_027276593.1:0-37536 GCF_030028105.1 Mobula birostris | reverse complement strand
GGTTTGGGTTCCTGGAGCTTAGCTTGGGATCTTCAAGGTTTGGGTTCCTTGTGCTTGGTTTGGGATCTTCGAGGCTTGGGTTCCTGGAGCTTGGCTTGGGATCTTCGATGCTTGGGTTCCTGGAGCTTGGCTTGGGATCTTCGTGGCTTGGGTTCCTGGAGCTTGGCTTGGGATCTTCGAGGCGTGGGTTTGTGGAGCTTGGCTTGGGATCTTCGAGGCTTGGGTTCTTGGAGCTTGGCTTGGGATCTTCGGGGCTTGAGTACCTGCAGCTTGGCTTGGGATCCTTGAGACTTGGATTCCTGGAGCTTGGCTTGGGACCGTCAAGGCATGGGTTCCTGGAGCTTGGCCTGGGATCTTTGAGGCTTGAGGTTCCTGGAGCTTGGCTTGGGATCTTTGAGGCTTGGGTTCTTCTAGCCTTGGTTTCCTGGAGTTTGGCTTGGGATCTACAATGTTTGGGTTCCTGGAGCTTGGCTTGGGATCTTCGAGGCTTGGGTTCCTGGAGCTTGCCGTCGGAACTTCGAGGCTTGGGTTCCTGGAGCTTGGCTTGGGATCTTCGATGCTTGGGTTCCTGGAGCTTGGCTTGGGATCTTCGAGGCTTGGGATCCTGGAGCTTGGAGTGGGATCTTCGAGGATAGGGTTCGTGGAGCTTGGCTTGGGATCTTCGAGGCTTGGGATCCTGGAGCTTGGAGTGGGATCTTTGATGCTTGGGTTCGTGGAGCTTGGCTTGGGATATTCGAGGCTTGGGATCCTGGAGCTTGGCTTGGGATCTTCGTGGCTTGGGATCCTGGAGCTTGGCTTGGGATCTTCGAGGCTTGGGTTCGTAGAGCTTGGCTTGGGATCTTCGACTCTTGAATACCTGGAGCTGGCCTTGGGATCTTCGAGACTTGCGTTCGTGGAGCTTGGCTTGGGATATTCGAGGCTTGGGTTTGTGGAGCTTGGCTTGGGATCTTCAAGGCTTGGGTTTGTGGAGCTTGGCTTGGGATCTTCGAGGCTTGGGTTCTTGGAGCTTGGCTTGGGATCTTCGAGGCTTGAGTTCCTGGAGCTTGGCTTGGGATCTTCGAGACTTGGGTTCCTGGAGCTTGGCTTGGGATCTTGGAGGCTTGGGATCCTGGAGCTTGGCTTGGGATCTTCGAGGCTTGGGTTCGTGGAGCTTGGCTTGGGATCTTCGAGGCTTGGGTACCTGGAGCTTGCCTTGGGATCTTCGAGACTTGGGTCCTTCCAGGTATGGGTTCCTGGAGCTTAGCTTGGGATCTTCAAGGTTTGGGTTCCTGGTGCTTGGCTTGGGATCTTCGAGGCTTGGGTTCCTGGTGATTGGCTTGGGTACTTCGAGGCTTGGGTTCCTGGAGCTTGGCTTGGGATCTTCAAGGCTTGGTTCCTGGAGCTTGGCTTGGGATCTTCGAGGCTTGGGTTCCTGGAGCTTGGCTTGGGATCTTCGAGGCTTGGGTTCCTGGAGCTTTACTTGGGATATTCGAGGCTTGGGTTCCCGGAGCTTGGCTTGGGATCTTCGAGGCTTGGGTTCCTGGAGCTTGGCTTGGGATCTTCGAGGCTTGGGATCCTGGAGCTTGGAGTGGGATCTTCGAGGATAGGGGTCGTGGAGCTTGGCTTGGGATCTTCGAGGCTTGGGATCCTGGAGCTTGGAGTGGGATCTTTGAGGCTTGGTTTCGTGGAGCTTGGCTTGGGATATTCGAGGCTTGGGATCCTGGAGCTTGGCTTGGGATCTTCGTGGCTTGGGATCCTGGAGCTTGGCTTGGGATCTTCGAGGCTTGGGTTCGTAGAGCTTGGCTTGGGATCTTCGAGGCTTGAATACGTGGAGCTGGCCTTGGGATCTTCGAGACTTGGGTTCGTGGAGCTTGGCTTGGGATATTCGAGGCTTGGGTTTCTGGAGCTTGGCTTGGGATCTTCAAGGCTTGGGTTTGTGGAGCTTGGCTTGGGATCTTCGAGGCTTGGGTTCTTGGAGCTTCGCTTGGGATCTTCGAGGCTTGAGTTCCTGGAGCTTGGCTTGGGATCTTCGAGACTTGGGTTCCTGGAGCTTGGCTTGGGATCTTGGAGGCTTGGGATCCTGGAGCTTAGCTTGGTATCTTCGAGGCTTGGGTTCGTGGAGCTTGGCTTGGGATCTTCGAGGCTTGGGTACCTGGAGCTTGCCTTGGGATCTTCGAGACTTGGGTCCTTCCAGGTTTGGGTTCCTGGAGCTTAGCTTGGGATCTTCAAGGTTTGGGTTCCTGGTGCTTGGCTTGGGATCTTCGAGGCTTGGGTTCCTGGTGCTTGGCTTGGGAACTTCGAGGCTTGGGTTCCTGGAGCTTGGCTTGGGATCTTCAAGGCTTGGGTTCCTGGAGCTTGGCGTTGGATCTTCGAGGCGTGGGTTCCTGGAGCTTGGCTTGGGATCTTCGAGGCTTGGGTTCCTAGAGCTTGGATTGGGATCTTCGAGGCTTGGCTTCCTGGAGCTTTACTTGGGATATTCGAGGCTTGGGTTCCCGGAGCTTGGCTTCGGATCTTCGAGGCTTGGGTTCCTGGAGCTTGGCTTGGGAACTTCGAGGCTTGGGTTCCTGGAGCTTGGCTTGGGATCCTGGAGATTGGCTTGGGATTTTCGAGGCTTGCGTTCCTGGAGCTTAGCTTGAGATCTTCGAGACTTCGGTTCCTGGAGCTTGGCTTGGGATCTTCGAGGCTTGTGTTCCTGGAGCTTGGCCTGGGATCTTCCAGGCTTGGGTTCCTGGAGCATGGCTTGGGATATTCGAAGCTTGGGTTTGTGGATCTTGGCTTGGGATCTTCTAGGCTTATGTTCTTGGAGCTTGGCTTGGGATCTTCGAGGCTTGAGTTCCTGGAGCTTGGCTTGGGATCTTTGAGACTTGGGTTCCTGGAGCTTGGCTTGGGACCGTGAAGGCTTGGGTTCCTGGAGCTTAGCTTGGGATCTTCGAGGCTTGGGTTCCTGGAGCTTGGCTTGGGATCTTCGAGGCTTGGTTTCCTGGAGCTTGTCTTGGGATCTTCGATACTTGGGTTCCTGGAGCTTCGCTTGGGATCTTCGAGGCTTGGGTTCCTGCAGCATGGCTTGGGATCTTCGAAGCTTGGGTTCCTGGAGATTGGCTTGGGAGCTTTGAGGCTTGGGTTCTTCCAGGTTTGGGTTCCTGGAGCTTAGCTTGGGATCTTCAAGGTTTGGGTTCCTTGTGCTTGGTTTGGGATCTTCGAGGCTTGGGTTCCTGGAGCTTGGCTTGGGATCTTCGATGCTTGGGTTCCTGGAGCTTGGCTTGGGATCTTCGTGGCTTGGGTTCCTGGAGCTTGGCTTGGGATCTTCGAGGCGTGGGTTTGTGGAGCTTGGCTTGGGATCTTCGAGGCTTGGGTTCTTGGAGCTTGGCTTGGGATCTTCGAGGCTTGAGTACCTGCAGCTTGGCTTGGGATCCTTGAGACTTGGATTCCTGGAGCTTGGCTTGGGACCGTCAAGGCATGGGTTCCTGGAGCTTGGCCTGGGATCTTTGAGGCTTGAGTTCCTGGAGCTTGGCTTGGGATCTTTGAGGCTTGGGTTCTTCTAGCCTTGGTTTCCTGGAGTTTGGCTTGGGATCTACAAGGTTTGGGTTCCTGGAGCTTGGCTTGGGATCTTCGAGGCTTGGGTTCCTGGAGCTTGCCGTCGGAACTTCGAGGCTTGGGTTCCTGGAGCTTGGCTTGGGATCTTCGATGCTTGGGTTCCTGGAGCTTGGCTTGGGATCTTCGAGGCTTGGGATCCTGGAGCTTGGAGTGGGATCTTCGAGGATAGGGTTCGTGGAGCTTGGCTTGGGATCTTCGAGGCTTGGGATCCTGGAGCTTGGAGTGGGATCTTTGATGCTTGGGTTCGTGGAGCTTGGCTTGGGATATTCGAGGCTTGGGATCCTGGAGCTTGGCTTGGGATCTTCGTGGCTTGGGATCCTGGAGCTTGGCTTGGGATCTTCGAGGCTTGGGTTCGTAGAGCTTGGCTTGGGATCTTCGACTCTTGAATACCTGGAGCTGGCCTTGGGATCTTCGAGACTTGCGTTCGTGGAGCTTGGCTTGGGATATTCGAGGCTTGGGTTTGTGGAGCTTGGCTTGGGATCTTCAAGGCTTGGGTTTGTGGAGCTTGGCTTGGGATCTTCGAGGCTTGGGTTCTTGGAGCTTGGCTTGGGATCTTGGAGGCTTGAGTTCCTGGAGCTTGGCTTGGGATCTTCGAGACTTGGGTTCCTGGAGCTTGGCTTGGGATCTTGGAGGCTTGGGATCCTGGAGCTTGGCTTGGGATCTTCGAGGCTTGGGTTCGTGGAGCTTGGCTTGGGATCTTCGAGGCTTGGGTACCTGGAGCTTGCCTTGGGATCTTCGAGACTTGGGTCCTTCCAGGTATGGGTTCCTGGAGCTTAGCTTGGGATCTTCAAGGTTTGGGTTCCTGGTGCTTGGCTTGGGATCTTCGAGGCTTGGGTTCCTGGTGCTTGGCTTGGGTACTTCGAGGCTTGGGTTCCTGGAGCTTGGCTTGGGATCTTCAAGGCTTGGGTTCCTGGAGCTTGGCTTGGGATCTTCGAGGCTTGGGTTCCTGGAGCTTGGCTTGGGATCTTCGAGGCTTGGGTTCCTGGAGCTTTACTTGGGATATTCGAGGCTTGGGTTCCCGGAGCTTGGCTTGGGATCTTCGAGGCTTGGGTTCCTGGAGCTTGGCTTGGGATCTTCGAGGCTTGGGATCCTGGAGCTTGGAGTGGGATCTTCGAGGATAGGGTTCGTGGAGCTTGGCTTGGGATCTTCGAGGCTTGGGATCCTGGAGCTTGGAGTGGGATCTTTGAGGCTTGGGTTCGTGGAGCTTGGCTTGGGATATTCGAGGCTTGGGATCCTGGAGCTTGGCTTGGGATCTTCGTGGCTTGGGATCCTGGAGCTTGGCTTGGGATCTTCGAGGCTTGGGTTCGTAGAGCTTGGCTTGGGATCTTCGAGGCTTGAATACGTGGAGCTGGCCTTGGGATCTTCGAGACTTGGGTTCGTGGAGCTTGGCTTGGGATATTCGAGGCTTGGGTTTCTGGAGCTTGGCTTGGGATCTTCAAGGCTTGGGTTTGTGGAGCTTGGCTTGGGATCTTCGAGGCTTGGGTTCTTGGAGCTTGGCTTGGGATCTTCGAGGCTTGAGTTCCTGGAGCTTGGCTTGGGATCTTCGAGACTTGGGTTCCTGGAGCTTGGCTTGGGATCTTGGAGGCTTGGGATCCTGGAGCTTAGCTTGGTATCTTCGAGGCTTGGGTTCGTGGAGCTTGGCTTGGGATCTTCGAGGCTTGGGTACCTGGAGCTTGCCTTGGGATCTTCGAGACTTGGGTCCTTCCAGGTTTGGGTTCCTGGAGCTTAGCTTGGGATCTTCAAGGTTTGGGTTCCTGGTGCTTGGCTGGGGATCTTCGAGGCTTGGGTTCCTGGTGCTTGGCTTGGGAACTTCGAGGCTTGGGTTCCTGGAGCTTGGCTTGGGATCTTCAAGGCTTGGGTTCCTGGAGCTTGGCTTGGGATCTTCGAGGCTTGGGTTCCTGGAGCTTGGCTTGGGATCTTCGAGGCTTGGGTTCCTGGAGCTTTACTTGGGATATTCGAGGCTTGGGTTCCCGGAGCTTGGCTTGGGATCTTCGAGGCTTGGGTTCCTGGAGATTGGCTTGGGAACTTCGAGGCTTGGGTTCCTGGAGCTTAGCTTGGGATCCTGGTGATTGGCTTGGGATTTTCGAGGCTTGCGTTCCTGGAGCTTAGCTTGGGATCTTCTAGACTTGGGTTCCTGGAGCTTGGCTTGGGATCTTCGAGGCTTGGGTTCCTGGAGCTTGGCCTGGGATCTTCGAGGCTTGGGTTCCTGGAGCTTGGCTTGGGATCTTCGAGGCTTGGGTTCTTGGAGATTGGCTTGGGATCTTCGAGGCTTGGGTTCCTGGAGCTTGGTTTGGGATCTTTGAGACTTGGGGTCCTGGAGCTTGGCTTGGGACCGTCAATGCTTGGGTTCCTGGAGCTTAGCTTGGGATCTTCGAGGCTTGGGTTCCTGGAGCTTGGTTTGGGATCTTTGAGGCTTGGGTTCTTCCAGGCTTGGGTTCCTGGAGCTTGGTTTGGGATCTTCAAGGTTTGGGTTCCTGGAGCTTGGCATGGGATTTTCGAGGCTTGGGTTCCTGGAACTTGGCTAGGGATCCTGGAGCTTGGCTTGGGAGCTTCGAGACTTGGGTTCGTGGAGCTTTGCTTGGGATCTTCGAGGCTTGGGTTCCTGGAGCTTGGCTTGGGACCGTCAAGGCTTGGGTTCCTGGAGCTTGGCTTGGGATTTTCGAGGCTTGGGTTCCTGGAGCTTGGTTTGGGATCTTTGAGGCTTGGGTTCCTGGAGCTTGGCATGGGATTTTCGAGGCTTGGGTTCCTGGAACTTGGCTAGGGATCCTGGAGCTTGGCTTGGGAGCTTCGAGACTTGGGTTCGTGGAGCTTTGCTTGGGATCTTCGAGGCTTGGGTTCCTGGAACTTGCCTTGGGATCTTCGAGACTTGGCTTCCTGGAGCTTGGCTTGGGATCTTTCAGGCTTGGGTTCCTGGAGCTTGGCTTGGGATTTTCGAGGCTTGGGTTCCTGGAGCTTGGCTTGGAATCTTCGAAGCTTGGGTTCCTGGAGCTCTGCTTGGGAACTTCTAGGCTTGCGTTCCTGGAGCTTGGCGTTGGATCTTCGAGGCGTGGGTTCCTGGAGCTTGGCTTGGGATCTTCGAGGCTTGGGTTCCTGGAGCTTGGATTGGGATCTTCGAGGCTTGGCTTCCTGGAGCTTTACTTGGGATATTCGAGGCTTGGGTTCCCGGAGCTTGGCTTCGGATCTTCGAGGCTTGGGTTCCTGGAGCTTGGCTTGGGAACTTCGAGACTTGGGTTCCTGGAGCTTGGCTTGGGATCCTGGAGATTGGCTTGGGATTTTCGAGGCTTGCGTTCCTGGAGCTTAGCTTGAGATCTTCGAGACTTCGGTTCCTGGAGCTTGGCTTGGGATCTTCGAGGCTTGGGTTCCTGGAGCTTGGCCTGGGATCTTCCAGGCTTGGGTTCCTGGAGCATGGCTTGGGATATTCGAAGCTTGGGTTTGTGGATCTTGGCTTGGGATCTTCTAGGCTTGGGTTCTTGGAGCTTGGCTTGGGATCTTCGAGGCTTGAGTTCCTGGAGCTTGGCTTGGGATCTTTGAGACTTGGGTTCCTGGAGCTTGGCTTTGGACCGTGAAGGCTTGGGTTCCTGGAGCTTAGCTTGGGATCTTCGAGGGTTGGGTTCCTGGAGCTTGGCTTGGGATCTTCGAGGCTTGGTTTCCTGGAGCTTGCCTTGGGATCTTCGATACTTGGGTTCCTGGAGCTTCGCTTGGGATCTTCGAGGCTTGGGTTCCTGCAGCATGGCTTGGGATCTTCGAAGCTTGGGTTCCTGGAGATTGGCTTGGGAGCTTTGATGCTTGGGTTCTTCCAGGTTTGGGTTCCTGGAGGTTAGCTTGGGATCTTCAAGGTTTGGGTTCCTTGTGCTTGGCTTGGGATCTTCGAGGCTTGGGTTCCTGGTGCTTGGCTTGGGAACTTCGAGGCTTGGGTTCCTGGAGCTTGGCTTGGGATCTTCAAGGCTTGGGTTCCTGGAGCTTGGCTTGGGATCTTCGAGGCTTTGGTTCCTGGAGCTTGGCTTGGGATCTTCGAGGCTTGGGTTCCTGGAGCTTTACATGGGATATTCGAGGCTTGGGTTCCCGGAGCTTGGCTTGGGATCTTCGAGGCTTGGGTTCCTGGAGCTTGGCTTGGGATCTTCGAGGCTTGGGTTCCTGGAGCTTGGCTTGGGATCTTCGAGGCTTGGGTTCCCGGAGCTTGGCTTGGGATCCTTGTGATTGGCTTGGGATTTTCGAGGCTTGCGTTCCTGGAGCTTAGCTTGGGATCCTCTAGACTTGGGTTCCTGGAACTTGGCTTGGGACCGTCAAGGCTTGGGTTCCTGGAGCTTAGCTTGGGATCTTCGAGGCTTGGGTTCCTGGAGCTTGGCTTGGGATATTTGAGGATTGGGTTCTTCCAGGCTTGGGTTCCTGGAGCTTGGTTTGGGATCTTCAAGGTTTGGGTTCCTGGAGCTTGGCATGGGATTTTCGAGGGTTGGGTTCCTGGAACTTCGCTTGGGATCCTGGAGCTTGGCTTGGGAGCTTCGAGGCTTGGGTTCGTGGAGCTCTGCTTGTGATCTTCGAGGCTTGGGTTCCTGGAGCTTGCCTTGGGATCTTCGAGACTTGGGTTCCTGGAGCTTGGCTTGGGATCTTTCAGGCTTGGGTTCCTGGAGCTTGGCTTGGGATCTTCGAGGCTTGGGTTCCTGGAGCTTGGCTTGGGATCTTCGAGGCTTGGGTTCCTGGAGCTTGGCTTGGGATCCTTGTGATTGGCTTGGGATTTTCGAGGCTTGCGTTCCTGGAGCTTAGCTTGGGATCTTCTAGACTTGGGTTCCTGGAACTTGGCTTGGGACCGTCAAGGCTTGGGTTCCTGGAGCTTAGCTTGGGACCGTCAAGGCTTGAATTAATGGAGCTTGGCTTGGGGTCTTTGAGGCTTGGGTTCCTGGAGCTTAGCTTGGGACCGTCAAGGCTTGGGTTCCTGGAGCGTAGCTTGGGATCTTCGAGGCTTGGGTTCCTGGAGCTTGCCTTGGGATCTTTGAGGCTTGGGTTCTTCCAGGCTTCGGTTCCTGGAGCTTGGCTTGGGATCTTCAAGGTTTGGGTTCCTGGAGCTTGGCCTGGGATCTTCGAGGCTTGGGTTCCTGGAACTTGGCTTGGGATCCTGGAGCTTGGCTTGGGATCTTCGAGGTTTGGGTTCGTGGAGCTTCGCTTGGGATCTTCGAGGCTTGGGTTCTTGGAGCTTGGTTTGGGATCTTTGAGGCTTGCGTTCCTGGAGCTTGGCATGGGATTTTCGAGGCTTGGGTTCCTGGAACTTGGCTAGGGATCCTGGAGCTTGGCTTGGGAGCTTCGAGGCTTGGGTTCGTGGAGCTTTGCTTGGGATCTTCGAGGCTTGGGTTCCTGGAACTTGCCTTGGGATCTTCGAGACTTGGCTTCCTGGAGCTTGGCTTGGGATCTTTCAGGCTTGGGTTCCTGGAGCTTGGCTTGGGACCGTCAAGGCTTGGGTTCCTGGAGCTTGGCTTGGGATTTTCGAGGCTTGGGTTCCTGGAGCTTGGCTTGGAATCTTCGAAGCTTGGGTTCCTGGAGCTCTGCTTGGGAACTTCTAGGCTTGGGTTCCTGGAGCTTGGCGTTGGATCTTCGAGGCGTGGGTTCCTGGAGCTTGGCTTGGGATCTTCGAGGCTTGGGTTCCCGGAGCTTGGATTGGGATCTTCGAGGCTTGGCTTCCTGGAGCTTTACTTGGGATATTCGAGGCTTGGGTTCCCGGAGCTTGGCTTCGGATCTTCGAGGCTTGGGTTCTTGGAGCTTGGCTTGGGATCTTCGAGGCTTGAGTTCCTGGAGCTTGGCTTGGGATCTTTGAGACTTGGGTTCCTGGAGCTTGGCTTGGGACCGTCAAGGCTTGGGTTCCTGGAGCTTAGCTTGGGATCTTCGAGGCTTGGGTTCCTGGAGCTTGGCTTGGGATCTTCGAGGCTTGGTTTCTTGGAGCTTGCCTTGGGATCTTCGATACTTGGGTTCCTGGAGCTTCGCTTGGGATCTTCGAGGCTTGGGTTCCTGCAGCATGGCTTGGGATCTTCGAAGCTTGGGTTCCTGGAGATTGGCTTGGGAGCTTTGAGGCTTGTGCTCTTCCAGGTTTGGGTTCCTGGAGCTTAGCTTGGGATCTTCAAGGTTTGGGTTCCTTGTGCTTGGCTTGGGATCTTCGAGGCTTGGGTTCCTTGTGCTTGGCTTGGGAACTTCGAGGCTTGGGTTCCTGGAGCTTGGCTTGGGATCTTCAAGGCTTGGGTTCCTGGAGCTTGGCTTGGGATCTTTGAGGCTTGGGTTCCTGGAGCTTGGCTTGGGATCTTCGAGGCTTGGGTTCCTGGAGCTTTACATGGGAGTTTCGAGGCTTGGGTTCCCGGAGATTGGCTTGGGATCTTCGAGGCTTGGGTTCCTGGAGCTTGGCTTGGGAACTTCGAGGCTTGGGTTCCTGGAGCTTGGCTTGGGATCCTTGTGATTGGCTTGGGATTTTCGAGGCTTGCGTTCCTGGAGCTTAGCTTGGGATCTTTGAGACTTGGGTTCCTGGAGCTTGGCTTGGGACCGTGAAGGCTTGGGTTCCTGGAGCTTAGCTTGGGATCTTCGAGGCTTGGGTTCCTGGAGCTTGGCTTGGGATCTTCGAGGCTTGGTTTCCTGGAGCTTGCCTTGGGATCTTCGATACTTGGGTTCCTGGAGCTTCGCTTGGGATCTTCGAGGCTTGGGTTCCTGCAGCATGGCTTGGGATCTTCGAAGCTTGGGTTCCTGGAGATTGGCTTGGGAGCTTTGAGGCTTGGGTTCTTCCAGGTTTGGTTTCCTGGAGCTTAGCTTGGGATCTTCAAGGTTTGGGTTCCTTGTGCTTGGCTTGGGATCTTCGAGGCTTCGGTTCCTGGTGCTTGGCTTGGGAACTTCGAGGCTTGGGTTCCTGGAGCTTGGCTTGGGATCTTCAAGGCTTGGGTTCCTGGAGCTTGGCTTGGGATCTTCGAGGCTTTGGTTCCTGGAGCTTGGCTTGGGATCTTCGAGGCTTGGGTTCCTGGAGCTTTACATGGGATATTCGAGGCTTGGGTTCCCGGAGCTTGGCTTGGGATCTTCGAGGCTTGGGTTCCTGGAGCTTGGCTTGGGATCTTCGAGGCTTGGGTTCCTGGAGCTTGGCTTGGGATCCTTGTGATTGGCTTGGGATTTTCGAGGCTTGCGTTCCTGGAGCTTAGCTTGGGATCTTCTAGACATGGGTTCCTGGAACTTGGCTTGGGACCGTCAAGGCTTGGGTCCCTGGAGCTTAGCTTGGGATCTTCGAGGCTTGGGTTCCTGGAGCTTGGCTTGGGATATTTGAGGATTGGGTTCTTCCAGGCTTGGGTTCTTGGAGCTTGGTTTGGGATCTTCAAGGTTTGGGTTCCTGGAGCTTGGCATGGGATTTTCGAGGGTTGGGTTCCTGGAACTTCGCTTGGGATCCTGGAGCTTGGCTTGGGAGCTTCGAGGCTTGGGTTCGTGGAGCTCTGCTTGTGATCTTCGAGGCTTGGGTTCCTGGAGCTTGCCTTGGGATCTTCGAGACTTGGGTTCCTGGAGATGGCTTGGGATCTTTCAGGCTTGGGTTCCTGGAGCTTGGCTTGGGACCGTCAAGGCTTGGGTTCCTGGAGCTTGGCTTGGGATTTTCGAGGCTTGGGATCCTGGAGCTTGGCTTGGAATCTTCGAACCTTGGGTTCCTGGAGCTCTGCTTGGGAACTTCGAGGCTTGGGTTCCTGGAACTTGGCGTCGGATCTTCGAGGCGTGGGTTCCTGGAGCTTGGCTTGGGATCTTCGAGGCTCGGGTTCCTGGAGCTTGGATTGGGATCTTCGAGGCTTGGGTTCCAGGAGCTTTCCTTGGGATATTCGAGGCTAGGGTTCCCGGAGCTTGGCTTCGGATCTTCGAGGCTTGGGTTCCTGGAGCTTGGCTTGGGAACTTCGAGGCTTGGGTTCCTGGAGGTTGGCTTGGGATCCTGGAGCTTGGCTTGGGATCTTCGAGGCTTGGTTTCTTGGAGCTTGCCTTGGGATCTTCGATACTTGGGTTCCTGGAGCTTCGCTTGGGATCTTCGAGGCTTGGGTTCCTGCAGCATGGCTTGGGATCTTCGAAGCTTGGGTTCCTGGAGATTGGCTTGGGAGCTTTGAGGCTTGTGTTCTTCCAGGTTTGGGTTCCTGGAGCTTAGCTTGGGATCTTCAAGGTTTGGGTTCCTTGTGCTTGGCTTGGGATCTTCGAGGCTTGGGTTCCTTGTGCTTGGCTTGGGAACTTCGAGGCTTGGGTTCCTGGAGCTTGGCTTGGGATCTTCAAGGCTTGGGTTCCTGGAGCTTGGCTTGGGATCTTTGAGGCTTGGGTTCCTGGAGCTTGGCTTGGGATCTTCGAGGCTTGGGTTCCTGGAGCTTTACATGGGAGTTTCGAGGCTTGGGTTCCCGGAGCTTGGCTTGGGATCTTCGAGGCTTGGGTTCCTGGAGCTTGGCTTGGGAACTTCGAGGCTTGGGTTCCTGGAGCTTGGCTTGGGATCCTTGTGATTGGCTTGGGATTTTCGAGGCTTGCGTTCCTGGAGCTTAGCTTGGGATCTTTGAGACTTGGGTTCCTGGAGCTTGGCTTGGGACCGTGAAGGCTTGGGTTCCTGGAGCTTAGCTTGGGATCTTCGAGGCTTGGGTTCCTGGAGCTTGGCTTGGGATCTTCGAGGCTTGGTTTCCTGGAGCTTGCCTTGGGATCTTCGATACTTGGGTTCCTGGAGCTTCGCTTGGGATCTTCGAGGCTTGGGTTCCTGCAGCATGGCTTGGGATCTTCGAAGCTTGGGTTCCTGGAGATTGGCTTGGGAGCTTTGAGGCTTGGGTTCTTCCAGGTTTGGGTTCCTGGAGCTTAGCTTGGGATCTTCAAGGTTTGGGTTCCTTGTGCTTGGCTTGGGATCTTCGAGGCTTCGGTTCCTGGTGCTTGGCTTGGGAACTTCGAGGCTTGGGTTCCTGGAGCTTGGCTTGGGATCTTCAAGGCTTGGGTTCCTGGAGCTTGCTTGGGATCTTCGAGGCTTTGGTTCCTGGAGCTTGGCTTGGGATCTTCGAGGCTTGGGTTCCTGGAGCTTTACATGGGATATTCGAGGCTTGGGTTCCCGGAGCTTGGCTTGGGATCTTCGAGGCTTGGGTTCCTGGAGCTTGGCTTGGGATCTTCGAGGCTTGGGTTCCTGGAGCTTGGCTTGGGATCCTTGTGATTGGCTTGGGATTTTCGAGGCTTGCGTTCCTGGAGCTTAGCTTGGGATCTTCTAGACATGGGTTCCTGGAACTTGGCTTGGGACCGTCAAGGCTTGGGTTCCTGGAGCTTAGCTTGGGATCTTCGAGGCTTGGGTTCCTGGAGCTTGGCTTGGGATATTTGAGGATTGGGTTCTTCCAGGCTTGGGTTCTTGGAGCTTGGTTTGGGATCTTCAAGGTTTGGGTTCCTGGAGCTTGGCATGGGATTTTCGAGGGTTGGGTTCCTGGAACTTCGCTTGGGATCCTGGAGCTTGGCTTGGGAGCTTCGAGGCTTGGGTTCGTGGAGCTCTGCTTGTGATCTTCGAGGCTTGGGTTCCTGGAGCTTGCCTTGGGATCTTCGAGACTTGGGTTCCTGGAGATGGCTTGGGATCTTTCAGGCTTGGGTTCCTGGAGCTTGGCTTGGGACCGTCAAGGCTTGGGTTCCTGGAGCTTGGCTTGGGATTTTCGAGGCTTGGGATCCTGGAGCTTGGCTTGGAATCTTCGAACCTTGGGTTCCTGGAGCTCTGCTTGGGAACTTCGAGGCTTGGGTTCCTGGAACTTGGCGTCGGATCTTCGAGGCGTGGGTTCCTGGAGCTTGGCTTGGGATCTTCGAGGCTTGGGTTCCTGGAGCTTGGATTGGGATCTTCGAGGCTTGGGTTCCAGGAGCTTTACTTGGGATATTCGAGGCTAGGGTTCCCGGAGCTTCGCTTCGGATCTTCGAGGCTTGGGTTCCTGGAGCTTGGCTTGGGAACTTCGAGGCTTGGGTTCCTGGAGGTTGGCTTGGGATCCTGGAGATTGGCTTGGGATTTTCGAGGCTTGGGTTCCTGGAGCTTGGCTTGGGATATTTGAGGATTGGGTTCTTCCAGGCTTGGGTTCCTGGAGCTTGGTTTGGGATCTTCAAGGTTTGGGTTCCTGGAGCTTGGCATGGGATTTTCGAGGGTTGGGTTCCTGGAACTTCGCTTGGGATCCTGGAGCTTGGCTTGGGAGCTTCGAGGCTTGGGTTCGTGGAGCTCTGCTTGTGATCTTCGAGGCTTGGGTTCCTGGAGCTTGCCTTGGGATCTTCGAGACTTGGGTTCCTGGAGCTTGGCTTGGGATCTTTCAGGCTTGGGTTCCTGGAGCTTGGCTTGGGACCGTCAAGGCTTGGGTTCCTGGATCTTGGCTTGCGATTTTCGAGGCTTGGGATCCTGGAGCTTGGCTTGGAATCTTCGAACCTTGGGTTCCTGGAGCTCTGCTTGGGAACTTCGAGGCTTGGGTTCCTGGAACTTGGCGTCGGATCTTCGAGGCGTGGGTTCCTGGAGCTTGGCTTGGGATCTTCGAGGCTTGGGTTCCTGGAGCTTGGATTGGGATCTTCGAGGCTTGGGTTCCAGGAGCTTTACTTGGGATATTCGAGGCTTGGGTTCCCGGAGCTTGGCTTCGGATCTTCGAGGCTTGGGTTCCTGGAGCTTGGCTTGGGAACTTCGAGGCTTGGGTTCCTGGAGGTTGGCTTGGGATCCTGGAGATTGGCTTGGGATTTTCGAGGCTTGCGTTCCTGGAGCTTAGCTTGAGATCTTCGAGACTTGGGTTCCTGGAGCTTGGCTTGGGATCTTCGAGGTTTGGGTTCCTGGAGCTTGGCTTGGGATATTCGAAGCTTGGGTTTGTGGATCTTGGCTTGGGATCTTCTAGGCTTGGGTTCTTGGAGCTTGGCTTGGGATCGTCGTGGCTTGAATTAATGGAGCTTGGCTTGGGGTCTTTGAGGCTTGGGTTCCTGGAGCTTAGCTTGGGACCGTCAAGGGCTTGGGTTCCTGGAGCGTAGCTTGGGATCTTCGAGGCTTGGGTTCCTGGAGCTTGCCTTGGGATCTTTGAGGCTTGGGTTCTTCCAGGCTTCGGTTCCTGGAGCTTGGCTTGGGATCGTGGAGCTTCGCTTGGGATCTTCGAGGCTTGGGTTCTTGGAGCTTGGTTTGGGATCTTCGAGGCTTGCGTTCCTGGAGCTTGGCATGGGATTTTCGAGGCTTGGGTTCCTGGAACTTGGCTAGGGATCCTGGAGCTTGGCTTGGGAGCTTCGAGGCTTGGGTTCGTGGAGCTTTGCTTGGGATCTTCGAGGCTTGGGTTCCTGGAACTTGCCTTGGGATCTTCGAGACTTGGCTTCCTGGAGCTTGGCTTGGGATCTTTCAGGCTTGGGTTCCTGGAGCTTGGCTTGGGACCGTCAAGGCTTGGGTTCCTGGAGCTTGGCTTGGGATTTTCGAGGCTTGGGTTCCTGGAGCTTGGCTTGGAATCTTCGAAGCTTGGGTTCCTGGAGCTCTGCTTGGGAACTTCTAGGCTTGGGTTCCTGGAGCTTGGCGTTGGATCTTCGAGGCGTGGGTTCCTGGAGCTTGGCTTGGGATCTTCGAGGCTTGGGTTCCTGGAGCTTGGATTGCATTCTTCGAGGCTTGGCTTCCTGGAGCTTTACTTGGGATATTCGAGGCTTGGGTTCCCGGAGCTTGGCTTCGGATCTTCGAGGCTTGGGTTCCTGGAGCTTGGCTTGGGAACTTCGAGGCTTGGGTTCCTGGAGCTTGGCTTGGGATCCTGGAGATTGGCTTGGGATTTTCGAGGCTTGCGTTCCTGGAGCTTAGCTTGAGATCTTCGAGACTTCGGTTCCTGGAGCTTGGCTTGGGATCTTCGAGGCTTGGGTTCCTGGAGCTTGGCCTGGGATCTTCCAGGCTTGGGTTCCTGGAGCATGGCTTGGGATATTCGAAGCTTGGGTTTGTGGATCTTGGCTTGGGATCTTCTAGGCTTGGGTTCTTGGAGCTTGGCTTGGGATCTTCGAGGCTTGAGTTCCTGGAGCTTGGCTTGGGATCTTTGAGACTTGGGTTCCTGGAGCTTGGCTTGGGACCGTCAAGGCTTGGGTTCTTGGAGCTTGGCTTGGGATCTTCGAGGCTTGAGTTCCTGGAGCTTGGCTTGGGATCTTTGAGACTTGGGTTCCTGGAGCTTGGCTTGGGACCGTCAAGGCTTGGGTTCCTGGAGCTTCGCTTGGGATCTTCGAGGCTTGGGTTCCTGCAGCATGGCTTGGGATCTTCGAAGCTTGGGTTCCTGGAGATTGGCTTGGGAGCTTTGAGGCTTGTGTTCTTCCAGGTTTGGGTTCCTGGAGCTTAGCTTGGGATCTTCAAGGTTTGGGTTCCTTGTGCTTGGCTTGGGATCTTCGAGGCTTGGGTTCCTTGTGCTTGGCTTGGGAACTTCGAGGCTTCGGTTCCTGGAGCTTGGCTTGGGATCTTCAAGGCTTGGGTTCCTGGAGCTTGGCTTGGGATCTTCGAGGCTTGGGTTCCTGGAGCTTGGCTTGGGATCTTCGAGGCTTGGGTTCCTGGAGCTTTACATGGGATATTCGAGGCTTGGGTTCCCGGAGCTTGGCTTGGGATCTTCGAGGCTTGGGTTCCTGGAGCTTGGCTTGGGAACTTCGAGGCTTGGGTTCCTGGAGCTTGGCTTGGGATCCTTGTGATTGGCTTGGGATTTTCGAGGCTTGCGTTCCTGGAGCTTAGCTTGGGATGTTTGAGACTTGGGTTCCTGGAGCTTGGCTTGGGACCGTGAAGGCTTGGGTTCCTGGAGCTTAGCTTGGGATCTTCGAGGCTTGGGTTCCTGGAGCTTGGCTTGGGATCTTCGAGGCTTGGTTTCCTGGAGCTTGCCTTGGGATCTTCGATACTTGGGTTCCTGGAGCTTCGCTTGGGATCTTCGAGGCTTGGGTTCCTGCAGCATGGCTTGGGATCTTCGAAGCTTGGGTTCCTGGAGATTGGCTTGGGAGCTTTGAGGCTTGGGTTCTTCCAGGTTTGGGTTCCTGGAGCTTAGCTTGGGATCTTCAAGGTTTGGGTTCCTTGTGCTTGGCTTGGGATCTTCGAGGCTTCGGTTCCTGGTGCTTGGCTTGGGAACTTCGAGGCTTGGGTTCCTGGAGCTTGGCTTGGGATCTTCAAGGCTTGGGTTCCTTCAGCTTGGCTTGGGATCTTCGAGGCTTTGGTTCCTGGAGCTTGGCTTGGGATCTTCGAGGCTTGGGTTCCTGGAGCTTTACATGGGATATTCGAGGCTTGGGTTCCCGGAGCTTGGCTTGGGATCTTCGAGGCTTGGGTTCCTGGAGCTTGGCTTGGGATCTTCGAGGCGTGGGTTCCTGGAGCTTGGCTTGGGAGCTTCGAGGCTTGGGTTCCTGGAGCTTGGCTTGGGATCCTTGTGATTGGCTTGGGATTTTCGAGGCTTGAGTTCCTGGAGCTTAGCTTGGGATCTTCTAGACATGGGTTCCTGGAACTTGGCTTGGGACCGTCAAGGCTTGGGTTCCTGGAGCTTAGCTTGGGATCTTCGAGGCTTGGGTTCCTGGAGCTTGGCTTGGGATATTTGAGGATTGGGTTCTTCCAGGCTTGGGTTCTTGGAGCTTGGTTTGGGATCTTCAAGGTTTGGGTTCCTGGAGCTTGGCATGGGATTTTCGAGGGTTGGGTTCCTGGAACTTCGCTTGGGATCCTGGAGCTTGGCTTGGGAGCTTCGAGGCTTGGGTTCGTGGAGCTCTGCTTGTGATCTTCGAGGCTTGGGTTCCTGGAGCTTGCCTTGGGATCTTCGAGACTTGGGTTCCTGGAGCTTGGCTTGGGAACTTTCAGGCTTGGGTTCCTGGAGCTTGGCTTGGGACCGTCAAGGCTTGGGTTCCTGGAGCTTGGCTTGGGATTTTCGAGGCTTGGGATCCTGGAGCTTGGCTTGGAATCTTCGAACCTTGGGTTCCTGGAGCTCTGCTTGGGAACTTCGAGGCTTGGGTTCCTGGAACTTGGCGTCGGATCTTCGAGGCGTGGGTTCCTGGAGCTTGGCTTGGGATCTTCGAGGCTTGGGTTCCTGGAGCTTGGATTGGGATCTTCGAGGCTTGGGTTCCAGGAGCTTTACTTGGGATATTCGAGGCTTGGGTTCCCGGAGCTTGGCTTCGGATCTTCGAGGCTTGGGTTCCTGGAGTTTGGCTTGGGAACTTCGAGGCTTGGGTTCCTGGAGGTTGGCTTGGGATCCTGGAGATTGGCTTGGGATTTTCGAGGCTTGCGTTCCTGGAGCTTATCTTGAGATCTTCGAGACTTGGGTTCCTGGAGCTTGGCTTGGGATCTTCGAGGCTTGGGTTCCTGGAGCTTGGCCTGGGATCTTCCAGGCTTGGGTTCCTGGAGCTTGGCTTGGGATATTCGAAGCTTGGGTTTGTGGATCTTGGCTTGGGATCTTCTAGGCTTGGGTTCTTGGAGCTTGGCTTGGGATCGTCGAGGCTTGAATTAATGGAGCTTGGCTTGGGGTCTTTGAGGCTTGGGTTCCTGGAGCTTAGCTTGGGACCATCAAGGCTTGGGTTCCTGGAGCTTAGCTTGGGATCTTCGAGGCTTGGGTTCCTGGAGCTTGCCTTGGGATCTTTGAGGCTTGGGTTCTTCCAGGCTTCGGTTCCTGGAGCTTGGCTTGGGATCTTCAAGGTTTGGGTTCCTGGAGCTTGGCCTGGGTTCTTCGAGGCTTGGGTTCCTGGAACTTGGCTTGGGATCCTGGAGCTTGGCTTGGGATCTTCGAGGTTTGGGTTCGTGGAGCTTCGCTTGGGATCTTCGAGGCTTGGGTTCTTGGAGCTTGGTTTGGGATCTTCGAGGCTTGCGTTCCTGGAGCTTGGTTTGGGATCTTTGAGACTTGGGTTCCTGGAGCTTGGCTTGGGACCGTCAATGCTTGGGTTCCTGGAGCTTAGCTTGGGATCTTTGAAGCTTGGGTTCCTGGAGATGGTTTGGGATCTTTGAGGCTTGGGTTCTTCCAGGCTTGGGTTCCTGGAGCTTGGTTTGGGATCTTCAAGGTTTGGGTTCCTGGAGCTTGGCATGGGATTTTCGAGGCTTGGGTTCCTGGAACTTGGCTAGGGATCCTGGAGCTTGGCTTGGGAGCTTCGAGGCTTGGGTTCGTGGAGCTTTGCTTGGGATCTTCGAGGCTTGGGTTCCTGGAACTTGCCTTGGGATCTTCGAGACTTGGCTTCCTGGAGCTTGGCTTGGGATCTTTCAGGCTTGGGTTCCTGGAGCTTGGCTTGGGACCGTCAAGGCTTGGGTTCCTGGAGCTTGGCTTGGGATTTTCGAGGCTTGGGTTTCTGGAGCTTGGCTTGGAATCTTCGAAGCTTGGGTTCCTGGAGCTCTGCTTGGGAACTTCTAGGCTTGGGTTCCTGGAGCTTGGCGTTGGATCTTCGAGGCGTGGGTTCCTGGAGCTTGGCTTGGGATCTTCGAGGCTTGGCTTCCTGGAGCTTGGATTGGGATCTTCGAGGCTTGGCTTCCTGGAGCTTTACTTGGGATATTCGAGGCTTGGGTTCCCGGAGCTTGGCTTCGGATCTTCGAGGCTTGGGTTCCTGGAGCTTGGCTTGGGAACTTCGAGGCTTGGGTTCCTGGAGCTTGGCTTGGGATCCTGGAGATTGGCTTGGGATTTTCGAGGCTTGCGTTCCTGGAGCTTAGCTTGAGATCTTCGAGACTTCGGTTCCTGGAGCTTGGCTTGGGATCTTCGAGGCTTGGGTTCCTGGAGCTTGGCCTGGGATCTTCCAGGCTTGGGTTCCTGGAGCATGGCTTGGGATATTCGAAGCTTGGGTTTGTGGATCTTGGCTTGGGATCTTCTAGGCTTGGGTTCTTGGAGCTTGGCTTGGGATCTTCGAGGCTTGAGTTCCTGGAGCTTGGCTTGGGATCTTTGAGACTTGGGTTCCTGGAGCTTGGCTTGGGACCGTCAAGGCTTGGGTTCCTGGAGCTTAGCTTGGGAACTTCGAGGCTTGGGTTCCTGGAGCTTGGCTTGGGATCCTTGTGATTGGCTTGGGATTTTCGAGGCTTGCGTTCCTGGAGCTTAGCTTGGGATCTTCTAGACTTGGGTTCCTGGAGCTTGGCTTGGGACCGTCAAGGCTTGGGTTCCTGGAGCTTAGCTTGGGATCTTCGAGGCTTGGGTTCCTGGAGCTTGGCTTGGGATCTTTGAGGCTTGGGTTCTTCCAGGCTTGGGTTCCTGGAGCTTGGTTTGGGATCTTCAAGGTTTGGGTTCCTGGAGCTTGGCATGGGATTTTCGAGGGTTGGGTTCCTGGAACTTCGCTTGGGATCCTGGGGCTTGGCTTGGGAGCTTCGAGGCTTGGGTTCGTGGAGCTTTGCTTGTGATCTTCGAGGCTTGGGTTCCTGGAGCTTGCCTTGGGATCTTCGAGACTTGTGTTCCTGGAGCTTGGCTTGGGATCTTTCAGGCTTGGGTTCCTGGAGCTTGGCGTGGGACCGTCAAGGCTTGGGTTACAGGAGCTTGGCTTGGGAACTTCGAGGCTTGGGTTCCTGCAGCATGGCTTGGGAACTTCGAAGCTTGGGTTCCTGGAGCTTGGCTTGGGATCTTTGAGGCTTGGGTTCTTCCAGGTTTGGGTTCCTGGAGCTTAGCTTGGGATCTTCAAGGTTTGGGTTCCTGATGCTTGGCTAGGGATCTTCAAGGCTTGGGTTCCCTGTGCTTGGCTTGGGAACTTCGAGGCTTGGGTTCCTGGAGCTTGGCTTGGGATCTTCAAGGCTTGGGTTCCTGGAGCTTGGCTTGGGATCTTCGAGGCTTGGGTTCCTGGAGCTTGGCCTGGGATCTTCCAGGCTTGGGTTCCTGGAGCATGGCTTGGGATATTCGAAGCTTGGGTTTGTGGATCTTGGCTTGGGATCTTCTAGGCTTGGGTTCTTGGAGCTTGGCTTGGGATCTTCGAGGCTTGAGTTCCTGGAGCTTGGCTTGGGATCTTTGAGACTTGGGTTCCTGGAGCTTGGCTTGGGACCGTCAAGGCTTGGGTTCCTGGAGCTTAGCTTGGGAACTTCGAGGCTTGGGTTCCTGGAGCTTGGCTTGGGATCCTTGTGATTGGCTTGGGATTTTCGAGGCTTGCGTTCCTGGAGCTTAGCTTGGGATCTTCTAGACTTGGGTTCCTGGAGCTTGGCTTGGGACCGTCAAGGCTTGGGTTCCTGGAGCTTAGCTTGGGATCTTCGAGGCTTGGGTTCCTGGAGCTTGGCTTGGGATCTTTGAGGCTTGGGTTCTTCCAGGCTTGGGTTCCTGGAGCTTGGTTTGGGATCTTCAAGGTTTGGGTTCCTGGAGCTTGGCTTGGGATCTTCGAGGCTTGGGTTCCTGGAGCTTGGCTTGGGATCTTCGAGGTTTGGGTTCGTGGAGCTTCGCTTGGGATCTTCGAGGCTTGGGTTCTTGGAGCTTGGTTTGGGATCTTCGAGGCTTGCGTTCCTGGAGCTTGGTTTGGGATCTTTGAGACTTGGGTTCCTGGAGCTTGGCTTGGGACCGTCAATGCTTGGGTTCCTGGAGCTTAGCTTGGGATCTTTGAAGCTTGGGTTCCTGGAGATGGTTTGGGATCTTTGAGGCTTGGGTTCTTCCAGGCTTGGGTTCCTGGAGCTTGGTTTGGGATCTTCAAGGTTTGGGTTCCTGGAGCTTGGCATGGGATTTTCGAGGCTTGGGTTCCTGGAACTTGGCTAGGGATCCTGGAGCTTGGCTTGGGAGCTTCGAGGCTTGGGTTCGTGGAGCTTTGCTTGGGATCTTCGAGGCTTGGGTTCCTGGAACTTGCCTTGGGATCTTCGAGACTTGGCTTCCTGGAGCTTGGCTTGGGATCTTTCAGGCTTGGGTTCCTGGAGCTTGGCTTGGGACCGTCAAGGCTTGGGTTCCTGGAGCTTGGCTTGGGATTTTCGAGGCTTGGGTTCCTGGAGCTTGGCTTGGAATCTTCGAAGCTTGGGTTCCTGGAGCTCTGCTTGGGAACTTCTAGGCTTGGGTTCCTGGAGCTTGGCGTTGGATCTTCGAGGCGTGGGTTCCTGGAGCTTGGCTTGGGATCTTCGAGGCTTGGGTTCCTGGAGCTTGGATTGGGATCTTCGAGGCTTGGCTTCCTGGAGCTTTACTTGGGATATTCGAGGCTTGGGTTCCCGGAGCTTGGCTTCGGATCTTCGAGGCTTGGGTTCCTGGAGCTTGGCTTGGGAACTTCGAGGCTTGGGTTCCTGGAGCTTGGCTTGGGATCCTGGAGATTGGCTTGGGATTTTCGAGGCTTGCGTTCCTGGAGCTTAGCTTGAGATCTTCGAGACTTCGGTTCCTGGAGCTTGGCTTGGGATCTTCGAGGCTTGGGTTCCTGGAGCTTGGCCTGGGATCTTCCAGGCTTGGGTTCCTGGAGCATGGCTTGGGATATTCGAAGCTTGGGTTTGTGGATCTTGGCTTGGGATCTTCTAGGCTTGGGTTCTTGGAGCTTGGCTTGGGATCTTCGAGGCTTGAGTTCCTGGAGCTTGGCTTGGGATCTTTGAGACTTGGGTTCCTGGAGCTTGGCTTGGGACCGTCAAGGCTTGGGTTCCTGGAGCTTAGCTTGGGAACTTCGAGGCTTGGGTTCCTGAAGCTTGGCTTGGGATCCTTGTTATTGGCTTGGGATTTTCGAGGCTTGCGTTCCTGGAGCTTAGCTTGGGATCTTCTAGACTTGGGTTCCTGGAGCTTGGCTTGGGACCGTCAAGGCTTGGGTTCCTGGAGCTTAGCTTGGGATCTTCGAGGCTTGGGTTCCTGGAGCTTGGCTTGGGATCTTTGAGGCTTGGGTTCTTCCAGGCTTGGGTTCCTGGAGCTTGGTTTGGGATCTTCAAGGTTTGGGTTCCTGGAGCTTGGCATGGGATTTTCGAGGGTTGGGTTCCTGGAACTTCGCTTGGGATCCTGGGGCTTGGCTTGGGAGCTTCGAGGCTTGGGTTCGTGGAGCTTTGCTTGTGATCTTCGAGGCTTGGGTTCCTGGAGCTTGCCTTGGGATCTTCGAGACTTGTGTTCCTGGAGCTTGGCTTGGGATCTTTCAGGCTTGGGTTCCTGGAGCTTGGCGTGGGACCGTCAAGGCTTGGGTTACAGGAGCTTGGCTTGGGAACTTCGAGGCTTGGGTTCCTGCAGCATGGCTTGGGAACTTCGAAGCTTGGGTTCCTGGAGCTTGGCTTGGGATCTTTGAGGCTTGGGTTCTTCCAGGTTTGGGTTCCTGGAGCTTAGCTTGGGATCTTCAAGGTTTGGGTTCCTGATGCTTGGCTAGGGATCTTCAAGGCTTGGGTTCCCTGTGCTTGGCTTGGGAACTTCGAGGCTTGGGTTCCTGGAGCTTGGCTTGGGATCTTCAAGGCTTGGGTTCCTGGAGCTTGGCTTGGGATCTTCGAGGCTTGGGTTCCTGGAGCTTGGCCTGGGATCTTCCAGGCTTGGGTTCCTGGAGCATGGCTTGGGATATTCGAAGCTTGGGTTTGTGGATCTTGGCTTGGGATCTTCTAGGCTTGGGTTCTTGGAGCTTGGCTTGGGATCTTCGAGGCTTGAGTTCCTGGAGCTTGGCTTGGGATCTTTGAGACTTGGGTTCCTGGAGCTTGGCTTGGGACCGTCAAGGCTTGGGTTCCTGGAGCTTAGCTTGGGAACTTCGAGGCTTGGGTTCCTGGAGCTTGGCTTGGGATCCTTGTGATTGGCTTGGGATTTTCGAGGCTTGCGTTCCTGGAGCTTAGCTTGGGATCTTCTAGACTTGGGTTCCTGGAGCTTGGCTTGGGACCGTCAAGGCTTGGGTTCCTGGAGCTTAGCTTGGGATCTTCGAGGCTTGGGTTCCTGGAGCTTGGCTTGGGATCTTTGAGGCTTGGGTTCTTCCAGGCTTGGGTTCCTGGAGCTTGGTTTGGGATCTTCAAGGTTTGGGTTCCTGGAGCTTGGCTTGGGATCTTCGAGGCTTGGGTTCCTGGAGCTTGGCTTGGGATCTTCGAGGCTTGGGTTCCTGGAGCTTTACTTTGGATATTCGAGGCTTGGGTTCCCGGAGCTTGGCTTCGGATCTTCGAGGCTTGGGTTCCTGGAGCTTGGCTTGGGAACTTCGAGGCTTGGGTTCCTGGAGCTTGGCTTGGGATCCTGGTGATTGGTTTGGGATTTTCGAGGCTTGCGTTCCTGGAGCTTAGCTTGGGATCTTCTAGACTTGGGTTCCTGGAGCTTGGCTTGGGATCTTCGAGGCTTGGGTTCCTTGTGCTTGGCTTGGGAACTTCGAGGCTTGGGTTCCTGGAGCTTGGCTTGGGATCTTCAAGGCTTGGGTTCCTGGAGCTTGGCTTGGGATCTTCGAGGCTTGGGTTCCTGGAGCTTGGCTTGGGATCTTCGAGGCTTGGGTTCCTGGAGCTTTACATGGGATATTCGAGGCTTGGGTTCCCGGAGCTTGGCTTGGGATCTTCGAGGCTTGGGTTCCTGGAGCTTGGCTTGGGAACTTCGAGGCTTGGGTTCCTGGAGCTTGGCTTGGGATCCTTGTGATTGGCTTGGGATTTTCGAGGCTTGCGTTCCTGGAGCTTAGCTTGGGATCTTTGAGACTTGGGTTCCTGGAGCTTGGCTTGGGACCGTGAAGGCTTGGGTTCCTGGAGCTTAGCTTGGGATCTTCGAGGCTTGGGTTCCTGGAGCTTGGCTTGGGATCTTCGAGGCTTGGTTTCCTGGAGCTTGCCTTGGGATCTTCGATACTTGGGTTCCTGGAGCTTCGCTTGGGATCTTCGAGGCTTGGGTTCCTGCAGCATGGCTTGGGATCTTCGAAGCTTGGGTTCCTGGAGATTGGCTTGGGAGCTTTGAGGCTTGGGTTCTTCCAGGTTAGGGTTCCTGGAGCTTAGCTTGGGATCTTCAAGGTTTGGGTTCCTTGTGCTTGGCTTGGGATCTTCGAGGCTTCGGTTCCTGGTGCTTGGCTTGGGAACTTCGAGGCTTGGGTTCCTGGAGCTTGGCTTGGGATCTTCAAGGCTTGGGTTCCTGCAGCTTGGCTTGGGATCTTCGAGGCTTTGGTTCCTGGAGCTTGGCTTGGGATCTTCGAGGCTTGGGTTCCTGGAGCTTTACATGGGATATTCGAGGCTTGGGTTCCCGGAGCTTGGCTTGGGATCTTCGAGGCTTGGGTTCCTGGAGCTTGGCTTGGGATCTTCGAGGCTTGGGTTCCTGGAGCTTGGCTTGGGATCCTTGTGATTGGCTTGGGATTTTCGAGGCTTGCGTTCCTGGAGCTTAGCTTGGGATCTTCTAGACATGGGTTCCTGGAACTTGGCTTGGGACCATCAAGGCTTGGGTTCCTGGAGCTTAGCTTGGGATCTTCGAGGCTTGGGTTCCTGGAGCTTGGCTTGGGATATTTGAGGATTGGGTTCTTCCAGGCTTGGGTTCTTGGAGCTTGGTTTGGGATCTTCAAGGTTTGGGTTCCTGGAGCTTGGCATGGGATTTTCGAGGGTTGGGTTCCTGGAACTTCGCTTGGGATCCTGGAGCTTGGCTTGGGAGCTTCGAGGCTTGGGTTCGTGGAGCTCTGCTTGTGATCTTCGAGGCTTGGGTTCCTGGAGCTTGCCTTGGGATCTTCGAGACTTGGGTTCCTGGAGCTTGGCTTGGGATCTTTCAGGCTTGGGTTCCTGGAGCTTGGCTTGGGACCGTCAAGGCTTGGGTTCCTGGAGCTTGGCTTGGGATTTTCGAGGCTTGGGATCCTGGAGCTTGGCTTGGAATCTTCGAACCTTGGGTTCCTGGAGCTCTGCTTGGGAACTTCGAGGCTTGGGTTCCTGGAACTTGGCGTCGGATCTTCGAGGCGTGGGTTCCTGGAGCTTGGCTTGGGATCTTCGAGGCTTGGGTTCCTGGAGCTTGGATTGGGATCTTCGAGGCTTGGGTTCCAGGAGCTTTACTTGGGATATTCGAGGCTTGGGTTCCCGGAGCTTGGCTTCGGATCTTCGAGGCTTGGGTTCCTGGAGCTTGGCTTGGGAACTTCGAGGCTTGGGTTCCTGGAGCTTGGCTTGGGATCCTGGAGATTGGCTTGGGATTTTCGAGGCTTGCGTTCCTGGAGCTTAGCTTGAGATCTTCGAGACTTCGGTTCCTGGAGCTTGGCTTGGGATCTTCGAGGCTTGGGTTCCTGGAGCTTGGCCTGGGATCTTCCAGGCTTGGGTTCCTGGAGCTTGGCTTGGGATATTCGAAGCTTGGGTTTGTGGATCTTGGCTTGGGATCTTCTAGGCTTGGGTTCTTGGAGCTTGGCTTGGGATCGTCGAGGCTTGAATTAATGGAGCTTGGCTTGGGGTCTTTGAGGCTTGGGTTCCTGGAGCTTAGCTTGGGACCATCAAGGCTTGGGTTCCTGGAGCTTAGCTTGGGATCTTCGAGGCTTGGGTTCCTGGAGCTTGCCTTGGGATCTTTGAGGCTTGGGTTCTTCCAGGCTTCGGTTCCTGGAGCTTGGCTTGGGATCTTCAAGGTTTGGGTTCCTGGAGCTTGGCCTGGGTTCTTCGAGGCTTGGGTTCCTGGAACTTGGCTTGGGATCCTGGAGCTTGGCTTGGGATCTTCGAGGTTTGGGTTCGTGGAGCTTCGCTTGGAATCTTCGAGGCTTGGGTTCTTGGAGCTTGGTTTGGGATCTTCGAGGCTTGCGTTCCTGGAGCTTGGTTTGGGATCTTTGAGACTTGGGTTCCTGGAGCTTGGCTTGGGACCGTCAATGCTTGGGTTCCTGGAGCTTAGCTTGGGATCTTTGAGGCTTGGGTTCCTGGAGATGGTTTGGGATCTTTGAGGCTTGGGTTCTTCCAGGCTTGGGTTCCTGGAGCTTGGTTTCGGATCTTCAAGGTTTGGGTTCCTGGAGCTTGGCTTGGGAGCTTCGAGGCTTGGGTTCGTGGAGCTTTGCTTGGGATCTTCGAGGCTTGGGTTCCTGGAACTTGCCTTGGGATCTTCGAGACTTGGCTTCCTGGAGCTTGGCTTGGGATCTTTCAGGCTTGGGTTCCTGGAGCTTGGCTTGGGACCGTCAAGGCTTGGGTTCCTGGAGCTTGGCTTGGGATTTTCGAGGCTTGGGTTCCTGGAGCTTGGCTTGGAATCTTCGAAGCTTGGGTTCCTGGAGCTCTGCTTGGGAACTTCTAGGCTTGGGTTCCTGGAGCTTGGCGTTGGATCTTCGAGGCGTGGGTTCCTGGAGCTTGGCTTGGGATCTTCGAGGCTTGGGTTCCTGGAGCTTGGATTGGGATCTTCGAGGCTTGGCTTCCTGGAGCTTTACTTGGGATATTCGAGGCTTGGGTTCCCGGAGCTTGGCTTCGGATCTTCGAGGCTTGGGTTCCTGGAGCTTGGCTTGGGAACTTCGAGGCTTGGGTTCCTGGAGCTTGGCTTGGGATCCTGGAGATTGGCTTGGGATTTTCGAGGCTTGCGTTCCTGGAGCTTAGCTTGAGATCTTCGAGACTTCGGTTCCTGGAGCTTGGCTTGGGATCTTCGAGGCTTGGGTTCCTGGAGCTTGGCCTGGGATCTTCCAGGCTTGGGTTCCTGGAGCATGGCTTGGGATATTCGAAGCTTGGGTTTGTGGATCTTGGCTTGGGATCTTCTAGGCTTGGGTTCTTGGAGCTTGGCTTGGGATCTTCGAGGCTTGAGTTCCTGGAGCTTGGCTTGGGATCTTTGAGACTTGGGTTCCTGGAGCTTGGCTTGGGACCGTCAAGGCTTGGGTTCCTGGAGCTTAGCTTGGGAACTTCGAGGCTTGGGTTCCTGGAGCTTGGCTTGGGATCCTTGTGATTGGCTTGGGATTTTCGAGGCTTGCGTTCCTGGAGCTTAGCTTGGGATCTTCTAGACTTGGGTTCCTGGAGCTTGGCTTGGGACCGTCAAGGCTTGGGTTCCTGGAGCTTAGCTTGGGATCTTCGAGGCTTGGGTTCCTGGAGCTTGGCTTGGGATCTTTGAGGCTTGGGTTCTTCCAGGCTTGGGTTCCTGGAGCTTGGTTTGGGATCTTCAAGGTTTGGGTTCCTGGAGCTTGGCATGGGATTTTCGAGGGTTGGGTTCCTGGAACTTCGCTTGGGATCCTGGGGCTTGGCTTGGGAGCTTCGAGGCTTGGGTTCGTGGAGCTTTGCTTGTGATCTTCGAGGCTTGGGTTCCTGGAGCTTGCCTTGGGATCTTCGAGACTTGTGTTCCTGGAGCTTGGCTTGGGATCTTTCAGGCTTGGGTTCCTGGAGCTTGGCGTGGGACCGTCAAGGCTTGGGTTACAGGAGCTTGGCTTGGGAACTTCGAGGCTTGGGTTCCTGCAGCATGGCTTGGGAACTTCGAAGCTTGGGTTCCTGGAGCTTGGCTTGGGATCTTTGAGGCTTGGGTTCTTCCAGGTTTGGGTTCCTGGAGCTTAGCTTGGGATCTTCAAGGTTTGGGTTCCTGATGCTTGGCTAGGGATCTTCAAGGCTTGGGTTCCCTGTGCTTGGCTTGGGAACTTCGAGGCTTGGGTTCCTGGAGCTTGGCTTGGGATCTTCAAGGCTTGGGTTCCTGGAGCTTGGCTTGGGATCTTCGAGGCTTGGGTTCCTGGAGCTTGGCTTGGGATCTTCGAGGCTTGGGTTCCTGGAGCTTTACTTTGGATATTCGAGGCTTGGGTTCCCGGAGCTTGGCTTCGGATCTTCGAGGCTTGGGTTCCTGGAGCTTGGCTTGGGAACTTCGAGGCTTGGGTTCCTGGAGCTTGGCTTGGGATCCTGGTGATTGGTTTGGGATTTTCGAGGCTTGCGTTCCTGGAGCTTAGCTTGGGATCTTCTAGACTTGTGTTCCTGGAGCTTGGCTTGGGATCTTCGAGGCTTGGGTTCCTGAAGCTTGGCCTGGTATCTTCGAGGCTTGGGTTCCTGGATCTTGGCTTGGGATCTTCGAGGCTTGGGTTCTTGGAGCTTGGCTTGGGATCTTCGAGGTTTGAGTTCCTGGAGCTTGGCTTGGGATCTTTGAGACTTGGGTTCCTGGAGCTTGGCTTGGGACCGTCAAGGCTTGGGTTCCTGGAGCTTAGCTTGGGATCTTCGAGGCTTGGGTTCCTGGAGCTTGGCTTGGGATCTTTGAGGCTTGGGTTCTTCCAGGCTTGGGTTCCTGGAGCTTGGTTTGGGATCTTCAAGGTTTGGGTTCCTGGAGCTTGGCATGGGATTTTCGAGGCTTGGGTTCCTGGAACTTGGCTTGGGATCCTGGAGCTTGACTTGGGAGCTTCGAGGCTTGGGTTCGTGAAGCTTTGCTTGGGAGCTTCGAGGCTTGGGTTCCTGGAGCTTGCCTTGGGATCTTCGAGACTTGGATTCCTGGAGCTTGGCTTGGGATCTTTCAGGCTTGGGTTCCTGGAGCTTGGCTTGGGACCGTCAAGGCTTGGGTTCCTGGAGCTTGGCTTGTGATTTTCGAGGCTTGGGTTCCTGGAGCTTGGCTTGGAAACTTCGAAGCTTGGGTTCCTGGAGCTCTGCTTGGGAACTTCGAGGCTTGGGTTCCTGGAGCTTGGCGTGGGATCTTCGAGGCGTGGGTTCCTGGAGCTTGGCTTGGGAGCTTCGAGGCTTGGGTTCCTGGAGCTTGGCTTGGGATCCTTGTGATTGGCTTGGGATTTTCGAGGCTTGCGTTCCTGGAGCTTAGCTTGGGATCTTCTAGACATGGGTTCCTGGAACTTGGCTTGGGACCGTCAAGGCTTGGGTTCCTGGAGCTTAGCTTGGGATCTTCGAGGCTTGGGTTCCTGGAGCTTGGCTTGGGATATTTGAGGATTGGGTTCTTCCAGGCTTGGGTTCTTGGAGCTTGGTTTGGGATCTTCAAGGTTTGGGTTCCTGGAGCTTGGCATGGGATTTTCGAGGGTTGGGTTCCTGGAACTTCGCTTGGGATCCTGGAGCTTGGCTTGGGAGCTTCGAGGCTTGGGTTCGTGGAGCTCTGCTTGTGATCTTCGAGGCTTGGGTTCCTGGAGCTTGCCTTGGGATCTTCGAGACTTGGGTTCCTGGAGCTTGGCTTGGGATCTTTCAGGCTTGGGTTCCTGGAGTTTGGCTTGGGACCGTCAAGGCTTGGGTTCCTGGAGCTTGGCTTGGGATTTTCGAGGCTTGGGATCCTGGAGCTTGGCTTGGAATCTTCGAACCTTGGGTTCCTGGAGCTCTGCTTGGGAACTTCGAGGCTTGGGTTCCTGGAACTTGGCGTCGGATCTTCGAGGCGTGGGTTCCTGGAGCTTGGCTTGGGATCTTCGAGGCTTGGGTTCCTGGAGCTTGGATTGGGATCTTCGAGGCTTGGGTTCCAGGAGCTTTACTTGGGATATTCGAGGCTTGGGTTCCCGGAGCTTGGCTTCGGATCTTCGAGGCTTGGGTCCCTGGAGCTTGGCTTGGGAACTTCGAGGCTTGGGTTCCTGGAGGTTGGCTTGGGATCCTGGAGATTGGCTTGGGATTTTCGAGGCTTGCGTTCCTGGAGCTTATCTTGAGATCTTCGAGACTTGGGTTCCTGGAGCTTGGCTTGGGATCTTCGAGGCTTGGGTTCCTGGAGCTTGGCCTGGGATCTTCCAGGCTTGGGTTCCTGGAGCATGGCTTGGGATATTCGAAGCTTGGGTTTGTGGATCTTGGCTTGGGATCTTCTAGGCTTGGGTTCTTGGAGCTTGGCTTGGGATCGTCGAGGCTTGAATTAATGGAGCTTGGCTTGGGGTCTTTGAGGCTTGGGTTCCTGGAGCTTAGCTTGGGACCATCAAGGCTTGGGTTCCTGGAGCTTAGCTTGGGATCTTCGAGGCTTGGGTTCCTGGAGCTTGCCTTGGGATCTTTGAGGCTTGGGTTCTTCCAGGCTTCGGTTCCTGGAACTTGGCTTGGGATCTTCAAGGTTTGGGTTCCTGGAGCTTGGCCTGGGTTCTTCGAGGCTTGGGTTCCTGGAACTTGGCTTGGGATCCTGGAGCTTGGCTTGGGATATTCGAGGTTTGGGTTCGTGGAGCTTCGCTTGGGATCTTCGAGGCTTGGGTTCTTGGAGCTTGGTTTGGGATCTTCGAGGCTTGCGTTCCTGGAGCTTGGTTTGGGATCTTTGAGACTTGGGTTCCTGGAGCTTGGCTTGGGACCGTCAATGCTTGGGTTCCTGGAGCTTAGCTTGGGATCTTTGAGGCTTGGGTTCCTGGAGATGGTTTGGGATCTTTGAGGCTTGGGTTCTTCCAGGCTTGGGTTCCTGGAGCTTGGTTTGGGATCTTCAAGGTTTGGGTTCCTGGAGCTTGGCATGGGATTTTCGAGGCTTGGGTTCCTGGAACTTGGCTAGGGATCCTGGAGCTTGGCTTGGGAGCTTCGAGGCTTGGGTTCGTGGAGCTTTGCTTGGGATCTTCGAGGCTTGGGTTCCTGGAACTTGCCTTGGGATCTTCGAGACTTGGCTTCCTGGAGCTTGGCTTGGGATCTTTCAGGCTTGGGTTCCTGGAGCTTGGCTTGGGACCGTCAAGGCTTGGGTTCCTGGAGCTTGGCTTGGGATTTTCGAGGCTTGGGTTCCTGGAGCTTGGCTTGGAATCTTCGAAGCTTGGGTTCCTGGAGCTCTGCTTGGGAACTTCTAGGCTTGGGTTCCTGGAGCTTGGCGTTGGATCTTCGAGGCGTGGGTTCCTGGAGCTTGGCTTGGGATCTTCGAGGCTTGGGTTCCTGGAGCTTGGATTGGGATCTTCGAGGCTTGGCTTCCTGGAGCTTTACTTGGGATATTCGAGGCTTGGGTTCCCGGAGCTTGGCTTCGGATCTTCGAGGCTTGGGTTCCTGGAGCTTGGCTTGGGAACTTCGAGGCTTGGGTTCCTGGAGCTTGGCTTGGGATCCTGGAGATTGGCTTGGGATTTTCGAGGCTTGCGTTCCTGGAGCTTAGCTTGAGATCTTCGAGACTTCGGTTCCTGGAGCTTGGCTTGGGATCTTCGAGGCTTGGGTTCCTGGAGCTTGGCCTGGGATCTTCCAGGCTTGGGTTCCTGGAGCATGGCTTGGGATATTCGAAGCTTGGGTTTGTGGATCTTGGCTTGGGATCTTCTAGGCTTGGGTTCTTGGAGCTTGGCTTGGGATCTTCGAGGCTTGAGTTCCTGGAGCTTGGCTTGGGATCTTTGAGACTTGGGTTCCTGGAGCTTGGCTTGGGACCGTCAAGGCTTGGGTTCCTGGAGCTTAGCTTGGGAACTTCGAGGCTTGGGTTCCTGGAGCTTGGCTTGGGATCCTTGTGATTGGCTTGGGATTTTCGAGGCTTGCGTTCCTGGAGCTTAGCTTGGGATCTTCTAGACTTGGGTTCCTGGAGCTTGGCTTGGGACCGTCAAGGCTTGGGTTCCTGGAGCTTAGCTTGGGATCTTCGAGGCTTGGGTTCCTGGAGCTTGGCTTGGGATCTTTGAGGCTTGGGTTCTTCCAGGCTTGGGTTCCTGGAGCTTGGTTTGGGATCTTCAAGGTTTGGGTTCCTGGAGCTTGGCATGGGATTTTCGAGGGTTGGGTTCCTGGAACTTCGCTTGGATCCTGGGGCTTGGCTTGGGAGCTTCGAGGCTTGGGTTCGTGGAGCTTTGCTTGTGATCTTCGAGGCTTGGGTTCCTGGAGCTTGCCTTGGGATCTTCGAGACTTGTGTTCCTGGAGCTTGGCTTGGGATCTTTCAGGCTTGGGTTCCTGGAGCTTGGCGTGGGACCGTCAAGGCTTGGGTTACAGGAGCTTGGCTTGGGAACTTCGAGGCTTGGGTTCCTGCAGCATGGCTTGGGAACTTCGAAGCTTGGGTTCCTGGAGCTTGGCTTGGGATCTTTGAGGCTTGGGTTCTTCCAGGTTTGGGTTCCTGGAGCTTAGCTTGGGATCTTCAAGGTTTGGGTTCCTGATGCTTGGCTAGGGATCTTCAAGGCTTGGGTTCCCTGTGCTTGGCTTGGGAACGTCGAGGCTTGGGTTCCTGGAGCTTGGCTTGGGATCTTCAAGGCTTGGGTTCCTGGAGCTTGGCTTGGGATCTTCGAGGCTTGGGTTCCTGGAGCTTGGCTTGGGATCTTCGAGGCTTGGGTTCTTGGAGCTTGGCTTGGGATCTTCGAGGTTTGAGTTCCTGGAGCTTGGCTTGGGATCTTTGAGACTTGGGTTCCTGGAGCTTGGCTTGGGACCGTCAAGGCTTGGGTTCCTGGAGCTTAGCTTGGGATCTTCGAGGCTTGGGTTCCTGGAGCTTGGCTTGGGATCTTTGAGGCTTGGGTTCTTCCAGGCTTGGGTTCCTGGAGCTTGGTTTCGGATCTTCAAGGTTTGGGTTCCTGGAGCTTGGCATGGGATTTTCGAGGCTTGGGTTCCTGGAACTTGGCTTGGGATCCTGGAGCTTGACTTGGGAGCTTCGAGGCTTGGGTTCGTGAAGCTTTGCTTGGGAGCTTCGAGGCTTGGGTTCCTGGAGCTTGCCTTGGGATCTTCGAGACTTGGATTCCTGGAGCTTGGCTTGGGATCTTTCAGGCTTGGGTTCCTGGAGCTTGGCTTGGGACCGTCAAGGCTTGGGTTCCTGGAGCTTGGCTTGTGATTTTCGAGGCTTGGGTTCCTGGAGCTTGGCTTGGAAACTTCGAAGCTTGGGTTCCTGGAGCTCTGCTTGGGAACTTCGAGGCTTGGGTTCCTGGAGCTTGGCGTGGGATCTTCGAGGCGTGGGTTCCTGGAGCTTGGCTTGGGAGCTTCGAGGCTTGGGTTCCTGGAGCTTGGATTGGGATCTTCGAGGCTTGGGTTCCTGGAGCTTTACTTGGGATATTCGAGGCTTGGGTTCCCGGAGCTTGGCTTCGGATCTTCGAGGCTTGGGTTCCTGGAGCTTGGCTTGGGAACTTCGAGGCTTGGGTTCCTGGAGCTTGGTTTGGGATCCTGGAGCTTGGCTTGGGATTTTCGAGGCTTGCGTTCCTGGAGCTTAGCTTGAGATTTTCGAGACTTCGGTTCCTGGAGCTTGGCTTGGGATCTTCGAGGCTTGGGTTCCTGGAGCTTGACCTGGGATCCTGGAGCTTGGCTTGGGATCTAGGAGGCTTGGGTTCATGGAGCTTTGCTTGGGATCTTCGAGGCTTGGATTCCTGGAGCTTGCCTTGGGATCTTCGAGGCTTGGGTTCCTGCAGCATGGCTTGGGAACTTCGAAGCTTGGGTTCCTGGAGCTTGGCTTGGGATCTTTGAGGCTTGGGTTCTTCCAGGTTTGGGTTCCTGGAGCTTAGCTTGGGATCTTCAAGGTTTGGGTTCCTGATGCTTGGCTAGGGATCTTCAAGGCTTGGGTTCCCTGTGCTTGGCTTGGGAACTTCGAGGGTTGGGTTCCTGGAGCTTGGCTTGGGATCTTCAAGGCTTGGGTTCCTGGAGCTTGGCTTGGGATCTTCGAGGCTTGGGTTCCTGGAGCTTTACTTTGGATATTCGAGGCTTGGGTTCCCGGAGCTTGGCTTCGGATCTTCGAGGCTTGGGTTCCTGGAGCTTGGCTTGGGAACTTCGAGGCTTGGGTTCCTGGAGCTTGGCTTGGGATCCTGGTGATTGGTTTGGGATTTTCGAGGCTTGCGTTCCTGGAGCTTAGCTTGGGATCTTCTAGACTTGGGTTCCTGGAGCTTGGCTTGGGATCTTCGAGGCTTGGGTTCCTGAAGCTTGGCCTGGTATCTTCGAGGCTTGGGTTCCTGGAGCTTGGCTTGGGATCTTCGAGACTTGGGTTCTTGGAGCTTGGCTTGGGATCTTCGAGGTTTGAGTTCCTGGAGCTTGGCTTGGGATCTTTGAGACTTGGGTTCCTGGAGCTTGGCTTGGGACCGTCAAGGCTTGGGTTCCTGGAGCTTAGCTTGGGATCTTCGAGGCTTGGGTTCCTGGAGCTTGGCTTGGGATCTTTGAGGCTTGGGTTCTTCCAGGCTTGGGTTCCTGGAGCTTGGTTTGGGATCTTCAAGGTTTGGGTTCCTGGAGCTTGGCATGGGATTTTCGAGGCTTGGGTTCCTGGAACTTGGCTTGGGATCCTGGAGCTTGACTTGGGAGCTTCGAGGCTTGGGTTCGTGAAGCTTTGCTTGGGAGCTTCGAGGCTTGGGTTCCTGGAGCTTGCCTTGGGATCTTCGAGACTTGGATTCCTGGAGCTTGGCTTGGGATCTTTCAGGCTTGGGTTCCTGGAGCTTGGCTTGGGACCGTCAAGGCTTGGGTTCCTGGAGCTTGGCTTGTGATTTTCGAGGCTTGGGTTCCTGGAGCTTGGCTTGGAAACTTCGAAGCTTGGGTTCCTGGAGCTCTGCTTGGGAACTTCGAGGCTTGGGTTCCTGGAGCTTGGCGTGGGATCTTCGAGGCGTGGGTTCCTGGAGCTTGGCTTGGGAGCTTCGAGGCTTGGGTTCCTGGAGCTTGGCTTGGGATCCTTGTGATTGGCTTGGGATTTTCGAGGCTTGCGTTCCTGGAGCTTAGCTTGGGATCTTCTAGACATGGGTTCCTGGAACTTGGCTTGGGACCGTCAAGGCTTGGGTTCCTGGAGCTTAGCTTGGGATCTTCGAGGCTTGGGTTCCTGGAGCTTGGCTTGGGATATTTGAGGATTGGGTTCTTCCAGGCTTGGGTTCTTGGAGCTTGGTTTGGGATCTTCAAGGTTTGGGTTCCTGGAGCTTGGCATGAGATTTTCGAGGGTTGGGTTCCTGGAACTTCGCTTGGGATCCTGGAGCTTGGCTTGGGAGCTTCGAGGCTTGGGTTCGTGGAGCTCTGCTTGTGATCTTCGAGGCTTGGGTTCCTGGAGCTTGCCTTGGGATCTTCGAGACTTGGGTTCCTGGAGCTTGGCTTGGGATCTTTCAGGCTTGGGTTCCTGGAGTTTGGCTTGGGACCGTCAAGGCTTGGGTTCCTGGAGCTTGGCTTGGGATTTTCGAGGCTTGGGATCCTGGAGCTTGGCTTGGAATCTTCGAACCTTGGGTTCCTGGAGCTCTGCTTGGGAACTTCGAGGCTTGGGTTCCTGGAACTTGGCGTCGGATCTTCGAGGCGTGGGTTCCTGGAGCTTGGCTTGGGATCTTCGAGGCTTGGGTTCCTGGAGCTTGGATTGGGATCTTCGAGGCTTGGGTTCCAGGAGCTTTACTTGGGATATTCGAGGCTTGGGTTCCCGGAGCTTGGCTTCGGATCTTCGAGGCTTGGGTTCCTGGAGCTTGGCTTGGGAACTTCGAGGCTTGGGTTCCTGGAGGTTGGCTTGGGATCCTGGAGATTGGCTTGGGATTTTCGAGGCTTGCGTTCCTGGAGCTTAGCTTGAGATCTTCGAGACTTGGGTTCCTGGAGCTTGGCTTGGGATCTTCGAGGCTTGGGTTCCTGGAGCTTGGCCTGGGATCTTCCAGGCTTGGGTTCCTGGAGCATGGCTTGGGATATTCGAAGCTTGGGTTTGTGGATCTTGGCTTGGGATCTTCTAGGCTTGGGTTCTTGGAGCTTGGCTTGGGATCGTCGAGGCTTGAATTAATGGAGCTTGGCTTGGGGTCTTTGAGGCTTGGGTTCCTGGAGCTTAGCTTGGGACCATCAAGGCTTGGGTTCCTGGAGCTTAGCTTGGGATCTTCGAGGCTTGGGTTCCTGGAGCTTGCCTTGGGATCTTTGAGGCTTGGGTTCTTCCAGGCTTCGGTTCCTGGAGCTTGGCTTGGGTTCTTCCAGGTTTGGGTTCCTGGAGCTTAGCTTGGGATCTTCAAGGTTTGGGTTCCTGATGCTTGGCTAGGGATCTTCAAGGCTTGGGTTCCCTGTGCTTGGCTTGGGAACTTCGAGGGTTGGGTTCCTGGAGCTTGGCTTGGGATCTTCAAGGCTTGGGTTCCTGGAGCTTGGCTTGGGATCTTCGAGGCTTGGGTTCCTGGAGCTTTACTTTGGATATTCGAGGCTTGGGTTCCCGGAGCTTGGCTTCGGATCTTCGAGGCTTGGGTTCCTGGAGCTTGGCTTGGGAACTTCGAGGCTTGGGTTCCTGGAGCTTGGCTTGGGATCCTGGTGATTGGTTTGGGATTTTCGAGGCTTGCGTTCCTGGAGCTTAGCTTGGGATCTTCTAGACTTGGGTTCCTGGAGCTTGGCTTGGGATCTTCGAGGCTTGGGTTCCTGAAGCTTGGCCTGGTATCTTCGAGGCTTGGGTTCCTGGAGCTTGGCTTGGGATCTTCGAGACTTGGGTTCTTGGAGCTTGGCTTGGGATCTTCGAGGTTTGAGTTCCTGGAGCTTGGCTTGGGATCTTTGAGACTTGGGTTCCTGGAGCTTGGCTTGGGACCGTCAAGGCTTGGGTTCCTGGAGCTTAGCTTGGGATCTTCGAGGCTTGGGTTCCTGGAGCTTGGCTTGGGATCTTTGAGGCTTGGGTTCTTCCAGGCTTGGGTTCCTGGAGCTTGTTTGGGATCTTCAAGGTTTGGGTTCCTGGAGCTTGGCATGGGATTTTCGAGGCTTGGGTTCCTGGAACTTGGCTTGGGATCCTGGAGCTTGACTTGGGAGCTTCGAGGCTTGGGTTCGTGAAGCTTTGCTTGGGAGCTTCGAGGCTTGGTTCCTGGAGCTTGCCTTGGGATCTTCGAGACTTGGATTCCTGGAGCTTGGCTTGGGATCTTTCAGGCTTGGGTTCCTGGAGCTTGGCTTGGGACCGTCAAGGCTTGGGTTCCTGGAGCTTGGCTTGTGATTTTCGAGGCTTGGGTTCCTGGAGCTTGGCTTGGAAACTTCGAAGCTTGGGTTCCTGGAGCTCTGCTTGGGAACTTCGAGGCTTGGGTTCCTGGAGCTTGGCGTGGGATCTTCGAGGCGTGGGTTCCTGGAGCTTGGCTTGGGAGCTTCGAGGCTTGGGTTCCTGGAGCTTGGCTTGGGATCCTTGTGATTGGCTTGGGATTTTCGAGGCTTGCGTTCCTGGAGCTTAGCTTGGGATCTTCTAGACATGGGTTCCTGGAACTTGGCTTGGGACCGTCAAGGCTTGGGTTCCTGGAGCTTAGCTTGGGATCTTCGAGGCTTGGGTTCCTGGAGCTTGGCTTGGGATATTTGAGGATTGGGTTCTTCCAGGCTTGGGTTCTTGGAGCTTGGTTTGGGATCTTCAAGGTTTGGGTTCCTGGAGCTTGGCATGAGATTTTCGAGGGTTGGGTTCCTGGAACTTCGCTTGGGATCCTGGAGCTTGGCTTGGGAGCTTCGAGGCTTGGGTTCGTGGAGCTCTGCTTGTGATCTTCGAGGCTTGGGTTCCTGGAGCTTGCCTTGGGATCTTCGAGACTTGGGTTCCTGGAGCTTGGCTTGGGATCTTTCAGGCTTGGGTTCCTGGAGTTTGGCTTGGGACCGTCAAGGCTTGGGTTCCTGGAGCTTGGCTTGGGATTTTCGAGGCTTGGGATCCTGGAGCTTGGCTTGGAATCTTCGAACCTTGGGTTCCT
>NW_027276592.1:0-37538 GCF_030028105.1 Mobula birostris | reverse complement strand
TGTGAGTGTGTGTAGGAGAGAGAGAGTGAGTGTGAGTATGAGAGAGATAGTGGGAGTGTGCATATGAGAGAGAGAGAGAGAGTGTGAGTATGTGTATGAGAGAGAGAGAGGGAGTGTGTGTATGAGAAAGAGAGATTGGGAGTGTGTGTATGAGAGAGAGAGTGGGAGTCTGTGTATGAGAGAGAGAGAGTGTGAGTGTGTGTATGAGAGAGAGTGGGAATGTGTGTATGATAGAGAGAGAGTGTGAGTGTGTGTATGAGAGAGAGTGAGTGGGGGTGTGTGTATAAGAGAGAGAGAGTGGGAGTGTGTGTATCAGAGAGAGAGAGTGTGAGTGTGTGTATGAGAGAGAGAGAGAGAGATTGAGTGTGTGTATGAGAGAGAGAGAGAGTCTGTGTGTGTTTTGTCTGAGAGAGAGAGAGGTGTGAGTGTGTATGAGAGAGAGAGAGTGCGAGTGTGTGTATGAGAGAGAGGGAGTGGGAGTCTGTGTATGAGAGACAGAAAGTGTGAGTGTGCATATGAGAGAGAGAGAGAGAGTGTGAGTGTGTCTATGAGAGAGAGAGAGAGAGTGTGTATATGAGAAAGAGAGAGAGAGTGTGTGTGTATGAGAGAGAGAGAGAGTGGCAGTGTGTGTATGAGACAGAGAGATAGTGGGAGTGTGTGTATGAGAGAGAGAGAGAGTGGGAGTGTGTGTATGAGAGAGAGAGAGTGAGTGTGTGTATGAGAGAGAGAGAGTGGGAGTGTGAGTATGAGAGAGAGAGTGTGAGTGTGTGTAGGAGAGAGAGAGAGTGAGTGTGAGTATGAGAGAGAGTGGGAGTGTGCATATGAGAGAGAGAGAGAGAGTGTGAGTGTGTGTATGAGAGAGAGAGAGAGTGTGTATGAGAAAGAGAGAGAGAGAGAGTGTGTGTATGAGAGAGAGAGAGAGTGGCAGTGTGTGGATGAGACAGAGAGATAGTGGGAGTGTGTGTATGAGAGAGAGACAGAGAGAGTGGGAATGTGTGTATGAGAGGGAGAGTGGGAGTGTGTGTTTGAGAGAGAGAGAGAGTGGGAATGTGTGTATGAGAGAGAGAGAATGGGCGTGTGTGTATGAGAGAGAGAGTGTGAGTGTGTGTCTGAGACAGAGAGAGAGTGGGAGTGTGTGTATGAGACAGAGAGAGTGGGAGGGTGTGTATGAGAGAGAGAGACAGAATGGGAGTGTGTGTATGAGACAGAGAGAGAGAGAATGTGTATGAGAGAGAGAGAGTGTGGGAATGTGTGTATGAGAGAGAGAGGAGAGAGTGGGAGTGTGAGTATGAGAGAGAGAGTGTGAGTGTGTGTAGGAGAGAGAGAGAGTGAGCGTGAGTATGAGAGAGAGAGTGGGAGTGTATGTATGAGAGAGAGAGAGTGGGAGTGTGTGTATGAGAAAGAGAGAGAGAGAGTGTGTATGAGAGAGAGTGGCAGTGTGTGTATGAGACAGAGAGATAGTGGGTGTGTGTGTATGAGAGAGAGAGAGTGTGAGTGTGTGTATGGGAGAGAGAGAGAGAGTTGGAGTGTGTGTATGAGACAGAGAGAGAGAGAATGTGTATGAGAGAGAGAGAGTGTGGGAATGTGTGTATGAGAGAGAGAGTGGGAGTGTGAGTATGTGAGAGAGAGTGTGAGTGTGTGTAGGAGAGAGAGAGAGTGAGCGTGAGTATGAGAGAGAGAGTGGGAGTGTGTGTATGAGAGAGAGAGAGAGTGTGTGAGTGTGTGTATGAGAGAGAGAGAGTGGGAGTGTGTGAGAAAGAGAGAGAGAGAGTGTGTATGAGAGAGAGTGGCAGTGTGTGTATGAGACAGAGAGATAGTGGGTGTGTGTGTATGAGAGAGAGAGAGAGAGTGGGAATGTGTGTATGAGAGAGAGAGAGTGGGAGTGTGTGTATGTGAGAGAGAGAGAGTGTGAGTGTGTGTATGAGACAGAGAGAGACTGGGAGTGTGTGTATGAGAGAGAGAGAGAGAGTGGGCGTGTGTGTATAAGAGAGAGAGAGTGGGAGTGTGTGTATGAGACAGAGAGAGACTGGGAGTGTGTGTATGAGAGAAAGAGAGTGGGAGGGTGTGTATGAGAGAGAGAGAGAGTGGGTGTGTGTATGAGAAAGAGAGAGAGAGAGTGGGAGTGTGTGTATGAGAGAGAGAGCGAGAGTGTGTATGTATGAGAGAGAGAGAGTGGGAGTGTGTGTATGAGAGAGAGAGAGTGTGAGTGTGTGTATGAGAGAGAGAGAGAGAGTGGGAGTGTGAGTATGAGAGAGAGAGTGTGAGTGTGTGTAGGAGAGAGAGAGAGTGAGTGTGAGTATGAGAGAGAGAGTGGGAGTGTGCATATGACAGAGAGAGAGAGAGAGTGTGAGTGTGTATGATAGAGAGAGAGAGAGAGTGTGTGTATAAGAGAGAGAGAGAGTGGGAGTGTGTGTATAAGAGAGAGAGTGGGAGTGTGTGTCTGAGACAGAGAGAGAGTGGGAGTGTGTGTATGAGAGAGAGAGTGGGAGGGTGTGTATGAGAGAGAGAGACAGAATGGGAGTGTGTGTATGAGACAGAGAGAGAGAGAATGTGCATGAGAGAGAGAGAGTGTGGGAATGTGTGTATCAGAGAGAGAGTGTGTGAGTGTGTGTGTATGAGAGAGAAGGAGAGAGTGAGTGTGTGAGAGAGAGAGAGAGATTGGGAGTGTGTGTATGAGAGAGAGAGAGTGGGAGTCTGTGTATGAGAGAGAGAGAGTGTGTGTGTGTGTATGAGATAGAGAGCGTGCGAGTGTGTGTATGAGAGAGAGAGAAAGAGTGGGAGTGTGTGTATGAGACAGAGAGAGAGAGAGAGAATGTGTATGAGAGAGAGAGAGTGCAAGTGTGTGTATGAGAGAGAGAGAGTGTGAGTGTGTGTATGAGAGAGAGTGAGAGTGGGAGTGTGTGTATGAGAGAGAGAAAGAGTGTGACTGTGTGTATGAGAGAGAGAGAGTGGGTGTGTATGTATGATAGAGAGAGTGTGAGAGTGTGTATGAGAGAGAGAGAGAGTGGGAGTGTGTGTATGAGAGAGAGAGAGTGAGAGTGTGTGTATGAGAGAGGGAGAGTGAGAGTGGGAGTGTGTGTATGAGAGAGAGAGAGTGCGAGTGTGTGTATGAGAGAGAGAGTGGGAGTCTGAGTATGAGAGACAGAAAGTGTGAGTGTGTATATGAGAGAGAGTAGAGAGAGAGAGAGAGAGAGAGTGGGAGTGTGTGTATGAGAGAGAGTGGGAATGTGTGTGTGTGAGAGAGAGAGATTGTGGGAATGTGTGTATGAGAGAGAGAGAGTGTGAGTGTGTGTATGAGAGAGAGAGATTTTGGGAATGTGTGTATGAGAGAGAGAGAGAGTGTGTGGATTTGTGCATGAGAGAGAGAGAAAGAGTGGAAATGTGTGTATGAGAGAGAGAGTGGGAGTGTGTGTATGAGAGAGAGAGGGATAGTAGGAGTGTGTGTATGAGAGAGAGAGAGAGTGGGAGTGTGTGTATCAGAGAGAGAGAGTGGGAGTGTGTGTATGAGAGAGAGTGTGTGTGTATGAGAGAGAGAAAGAGTGTGAGTGTGTCTATGAGAGAGAGAGAGAGAGAATGTGAGTGTGTGTATGAGTGAGAGACAGAGTGGGAGTGTGTGTATGAGAGAGAGAGTGGGAGTGTGTGTATGAGAGAGAAGGAGAGAGTGAGTGTGTATGAGAGAGAGAGATTGGGAGTGTGTGTATGAGAGAGAGAGTGGGAGTCTGTGTATGAGAGAGAGAGAGTGTGAGTGTGTGTATGAGAGAGAGAGTGGGAATGTGTGTATGATAGAGAGAGAGTGTGAGTGTGTGTATGAGAGAGAGTGAGTGGGTGTGTGTGTATGAGAGAGAGAGAGTGGGAGTGTGTGTATCAGAGAGAAAGAGTGTGAGTGTGTGTATGAGAGAGAGAGAGAGAGATTGAGTGTGTGTATGAGAGAGAGAGAGTCTGTGTGTGTTTGTATGAGAGAGAGAGAGTGGGAGTGTGTGTATGAGAGAGAGAGAGTGCGAGTGTGTGTATGAGAGAGAGGGAGTGGGAGTCTGTGTATGAGAGACAGAAAGTGTGAGTGTGTATATGAGAGAGAGTAGAGAGAGAGAGAGAGAGTGGGAGTGTGTGTATGAGAGAGAGAGAGAGTGGGAGTGTGTGTGTGAGAGAGAGAGAGATTGTGGGAATGTGTGTATCAGAGAGAGAGAGTGTGAGTGTGTGTATGAGAGAGAGATTGTGGGAGTGTGTGTATGAGAGAGAGAGAGAGTGGGAATGTTTGTATTAGAGAGAGAGAGAGAGTGGGAGTGTGTGTATGAGAGACAGAGAGTGTGTGAGTATGTGTATGAGAGAGAGAGAGTGTGAGTGTTTCTATGAGAGAGAGAGAGAGAGAGATAGTGGGAGTGTGTATGAGAGAGAGAGAGTGGGAGTGTGTGTATGAGAGAGAGAGAGAGTGGGAGTGTGTGTATGAGAGAGAGAGAGATTGTGGGAATGTGTGTATGAGAGAGAGAGAGTGTGAGTGTGTGTATGAGAGAGAGATTGTGGGAGTGTGTGTATGAGAGAGAGAGAGAGTGGGAATGTTTGTATTAGAGAGAGAGAGAGTGGGAGTGTGTGTATGAGAGACAGAGAGTGTGTGAGTATGTGTATGAGAGAGAGAGAGTGTGAGTGTTTCTATGAGATAGAGAGAGAGAGAGATAGTGGGAGTGTGTATGAGAGAGAGAGAGAGGGAGTGTGTGTATGAGAGTGAGAGAGAGTGGGAGAGTGTGTATCACAGAGAGAGAGTGGGAGTGTGTGTATGAGAGACAGAGAGAGTGGGAGTGTGTGTATGAGAGAGAGAGAGAGAGTGGGAGTGTGTGTATCAGAGAGAGTGTGAGTGTGTGTATGAGAGAGAGAGAGTGGGAGTGTGTGTATGAGAGAGAGAGAGAGTGGGAGAGTGTGTATCACAGAGAGAGAGTGGGAGTCTGTGTATGAGAGACAGAAAGTGTGAGTGTGTATATGAGAGAGAGAGAGAGAGAGTGGGAGTGTATGTATGAGAGAGAGAGAGATTTTGGGAATGTGTGTATGGGAGAAAGAGAGTGTGAGTGTGTGTATGAGAGAGAGAGAGAGTGTGTGGATGTGTGCATGAGAGAGAGAGAAAGAGTGGGAATGTGTGTATGAGAGGGATAGAGTGGGAGTGTGTGTATGAGAGAGAGAGAGTAGGAGTGTGTGTATGAGAGAGAGAGAGAGTGGGAGTGTCTGGATGAGAGAGAGAGTGGGAGTGTGTGTATGAGAGAGAGAGTGTGCGTATGAGAGAGAGAAAGAGTTTGAGTGTGTCTATGAGAGAGAGAGAGAATGTGAGTGTGTGTATGAGTGAGAGACAGAGTGGGAGTGTGTGTATGAGAGAGAGAGAGTGGGTGTGTGTGTATGAGAGAGAGAGTGTGTGACTGTGTGTATGAGAGAGAGAGAGTGAGTGTGCGTATGAGAGAGAGAGAGAGAGAGTGAGTTTGTGTATGAGAGAGAGAGACAGAGTAGGAGTGTGTGTATCAGAGAGAGAGAGAGTGTGTGTGTGTATGAGAGAGAGAGCGTGCGAGTGTGTGTATGAGAGAGAGAGCAAGAGTGGGAGTGTGTGTATGAGAGAGAGTGTGTGAATGAGAGAGAGAAAGAGTTTGAGTGTGTCTATGAGAGAGAGAGAGAATGTGAGTGTGTGTATGAGTGAGAGACAGAGTGGGAGTGTGTGTATGAGAGAGAGAGAGTGGGTGTGTGTGTATGAGAGAGAGAGTGTGGGAATGTGTGTATGAGAGAGAGAGTGTGTGAGTGTGTGTGTATGAGAGAGAAGGATAGAATGTGTGTGTGTATGAGAGAGAGAGACAGAATGGGAGTGTGTGTATGAGACAGAGAGAGAGAGAATGTGCATGAGAGAGAGAGAGTGTGGGAATGTGTGTATCAGAGAGAGAGTGTGTGAGTGTGTGTGTATGAGAGAGAAGGAGAGAGTGAGTGTGTGTATGAGAGGGATAGAGTGGGAGTGTGTGTATGAGAGAGAGAGAGTAGGAGTGTGTGTATGAGAGAGAGAGAGAGTGGGAGTGTCTGGATGAGAGAGAGAGTGGGAGTGTGTGTATGAGAGAGAGAGTGTGCGTATGAGAGAGAGAAAGAGTTTGAGTGTGTCTATGAGAGAGAGAGAGAATGTGAGTGTGTGTATGAGTGAGAGACAGAGTGGGAGTGTGTGTATGAGAGAGAGAGAGTGGGTGTGTGTGTATGAGAGAGAGAGTGTGTGACTGTGTGTATGAGAGAGAGAGAGTGAGTGTGCGTATGAGAGAGAGAGAGAGAGAGTGAGTTTGTGTATGAGAGAGAGAGACAGAGTAGGAGTGTGTGTATCAGAGAGAGAGAGAGTGTGTGTGTGTATGAGAGAGAGAGCGTGCGAGTGTGTGTATGAGAGAGAGAGCAAGAGTGGGAGTGTGTGTATGAGAGAGAGTGTGTGTATGAGAGAGAGAAAGAGTTTGAGTGTGTCTATGAGAGAGAGAGAGAATGTGAGTGTGTGTATGAGTGAGAGACAGAGTGGGAGTGTGTGTATGAGAGAGAGAGAGTGGGTGTGTGTGTATGAGAGAGAGAGTGTGGGAATGTGTGTATGAGAGAGAGAGTGTGTGAGTGTGTGTGTATGAGAGAGAAGGAGAGAATGTGTGTGTGTATGAGAGAGAGAGACAGAATGGGAGTGTGTGTATGAGACAGAGAGAGAGAGAATGTGCATGAGAGAGAGAGAGTGTGGGAATGTGTGTATCAGAGAGAGAGTGTGTGAGTGTGTGTGTATGAGAGAGAAGGAGAGAGTGAGTGTGTGTATGAGAGGGATAGAGTGGGAGTGTGTGTATGAGAGAGAGAGAGTAGGAGTGTGTGTATGAGAGAGAGAGAGAGTGGGAGTGTCTGGATGAGAGAGAGAGTGGGAGTGTGTGTATGAGAGAGAGAGTGTGCGTATGAGAGAGAGAAAGAGTTTGAGTGTGTCTATGAGAGAGAGAGAGAATGTGAGTGTGTGTATGAGTGAGAGACAGAGTGGGAGTGTGTGTATGAGAGAGAGAGAGTGGGTGTGTGTGTATGAGAGAGAGAGTGTGTGACTGTGTGTATGAGAGAGAGAGAGTGAGTGTGCGTATGAGAGAGAGAGAGAGAGAGAGTGAGTTTGTGTATGAGAGAGAGAGACAGAGTAGGAGTGTGTGTATCAGAGAGAGAGAGAGTGTGTGTGTGTATGAGAGAGAGAGCGTGCGAGTGTGTGTATGAGAGAGAGAGCAAGAGTGGGAGTGTGTGTATGAGAGAGAGTGTGTGTATGAGAGAGAGAAAGAGTTTGAGTGTGTCTATGAGAGAGAGAGAGAATGTGAGTGTGTGTATGAGTGAGAGACAGAGTGGGAGTGTGTGTATGAGAGAGAGAGAGTGGGTGTGTGTGTATGAGAGAGAGAGTGTGGGAATGCGTGTATGAGAGAGAGAGTGTGTGAGTGTGTGTGTATGAGAGAGAAGGAGAGAATGTGTGTGTGTATGAGAGAGAGAGACAGAATGGGAGTGTGTGTATGAGACAGAGAGAGAGAGAATGTGCATGAGAGAGAGAGAGTGTGGGAATGTGTGTATCAGAGAGAGAGTGTGTGAGTGTGTGTGTATGAGAGAGAAGGAGAGAGTGAGTGTGTGTATGAGAGAGAGAGATTGGGAGTGTGTGTATGAGAGAGAGAGAGTGGGAGTCTGTGTATGAGAGAGAAGGAGAGAGTGAGTGTGTATGAGAGAGAGAGATTGGGAGTCTGTGTATGAGAGAGAAGGAGAGAGTGAGTGTGTATGAGAGAGAGAGATTGGGAGTGTGTGTATGAGAGAGAGAGTGGGAGTCTGTGTATGAGAGAGAGAGAGTGTGAGTGTGTGTATGAGAGAGAGTGAGTGGGGGTGTGTGTATGAGAGAGAGAGAGTGGGAGTGTGTGTATCAGAGAGAAAGAGTGTGAGTGTGTGTATGAGAGAGAGAGAGAGAGATTGAGTGTGTGTATGAGAGAGAGAGAGTCTGTGTGTGTTTGTATGAGAGAGAGAGAGTGGGAGTGTGTGTATGAGAGAGAGAGAGTGCGAGTGTGTGTATGAGAGAGAGGGAGTGGGAGTCTGTGTATGAGAGACAGAAAGTGTGAGTGTGTATATGAGAGAGAGTAGAGAGAGAGAGAGAGAGTGGGAGTGTGTGTATGAGAGAGAGAGAGAGTGGGAGTGTGTGTATGAGAGAGAGAGAGAGATTGTGGGAATGTGTGTATGAGAGAGAGAGAGAGTGTGAGTGTGTGTATGAGAGAGAGAGATTTTGGGAATGTGTGTATGAGAGAGAGAGAGAGTGTGTGGATTTGTGCATGAGAGAGAGAGAAAGAGTGGAAATGTGTGTATGAGAGAGAGAGTGGGAGTGTGTGTATGAGAGAGAGAGGGATAGTAGGAGTGTGTGTATGAGAGAGAGAGAGTGGGAGTGTGTGTATCAGAGAGAGAGAGTGGGAGTGTGTGTATGAGAGAGAGTGTGTGTGTATGAGAGAGAGAAAGAGTGTGAGTGTGTCTATGAGAGAGAGAGAGAGAGAATGTGAGTGTGTGTATGAGTGAGAGACAGAGTGGGAGTGTGTGTATGAGAGAGAGAGTGGGAGTGTGTGTATGAGAGAGAAGGAGAGAGTGAGTGTGTATGAGAGAGAGAGATTGGGAGTGTGTGTATGAGAGAGAGAGTGGGAGTCTGTGTATGAGAGAGAGAGAGTGTGAGTGTGTGTATGAGAGAGAGAGTGGGAATGTGTGTATGATAGAGAGAGAGTGTGAGTGTGTGTATGAGAGAGAGTGAGTGGGGGTGTGTGTATGAGAGAGAGAGAGTGGGAGTGTGTGTATCAGAGAGAAAGAGTGTGAGTGTGTGTATGAGAGAGAGAGAGAGAGATTGAGTGTGTGTATGAGAGAGAGAGAGTCTGTGTGTGTTTGTATGAGAGAGAGAGAGTGGGAGTGTGTGTATGAGAGAGAGAGAGTGCGAGTGTGTGTATGAGAGAGAGGGAGTGGGAGTCTGTGTATGAGAGACAGAAAGTGTGAGTGTGTATATGAGAGAGAGTAGAGAGAGAGAGAGAGAGTGGGAGTGTGTGTATGAGAGAGAGAGAGAGTGGGAGTGTGTGTATGAGAGAGAGAGAGATTGTGGGAATGTGTGTATGAGAGAGAGAGAGTGTGAGTGTGTGTATGAGAGAGAGATTGTGGGAGTGTGTGTATGAGAGAGAGAGAGAGTGGGAATGTTTGTATTAGAGAGAGAGAGAGTGGGAGTGTGTGTATGAGAGACAGAGAGTGTGTGAGTATGTGTATGAGAGAGAGAGAGTGTGAGTGTTTCTATGAGATAGAGAGAGAGAGAGATAGTGGGAGTGTGTATGAGAGAGAGAGAGAGGGAGTGTGTGTATGAGAGTGAGAGAGAGTGGGAGAGTGTGTATCACAGAGAGAGAGTGGGAGTGTGTGTATGAGAGACAGAGAGAGTGGGAGTGTGTGTATGAGAGAGAGAGAGAGAGTGGGAGTGTGTGTATCAGAGAGAGTGTGAGTGTGTGTATGAGAGAGAGAGAGTGGGAGTGTGTGTATGAGAGAGAGAGAGAGTGGGAGAGTGTGTATCACAGAGAGAGAGTGGGAGTCTGTGTATGAGAGACAGAAAGTGTGAGTGTGTATATGAGAGAGAGAGAGAGAGAGTGGGAGTGTATGTATGAGAGAGAGAGAGATTTTGGGAATGTGTGTATGGGAGAAAGAGAGTGTGAGTGTGTGTATGAGAGAGAGAGAGAGTGTGTGGATGTGTGCATGAGAGAGAGAAAGAGTGGGAATGTGTGTATGAGAGGGATAGAGTGGGAGTGTGTGTATGAGAGAGAGAGAGTAGGAGTGTGTGTATGAGAGAGAGAGAGAGTGGGAGTGTCTGGATGAGAGAGAGAGTGGGAGTGTGTGTATGAGAGAGAGAGTGTGCGTATGAGAGAGAGAAAGAGTTTGAGTGTGTCTATGAGAGAGAGAGAGAATGTGAGTGTGTGTATGAGTGAGAGACAGAGTGGGAGTGTGTGTATGAGAGAGAGAGAGTGGGTGTGTGTGTATGAGAGAGAGAGTGTGTGACTGTGTGTATGAGAGAGAGAGAGTGAGTGTGCGTATGAGAGAGAGAGAGAGAGAGTGAGTTTGTGTATGAGAGAGAGAGACAGAGTAGGAGTGTGTGTATCAGAGAGAGAGAGAGTGTGTGTGTGTATGAGAGAGAGAGCGTGCGAGTGTGTGTATGAGAGAGAGAGCAAGAGTGGGAGTGTGTGTATGAGAGAGAGTGTGTGTATGAGAGAGAGAAAGAGTTTGAGTGTGTCTATGAGAGAGAGAGAGAATGTGAGTGTGTGTATGAGTGAGAGACAGAGTGGGAGTGTGTGTATGAGAGAGAGAGAGTGGGTGTGTGTGTATGAGAGAGAGAGTGTGGGAATGTGTGTATGAGAGAGAGAGTGTGTGAGTGTGTGTGTATGAGAGAGAAGGAGAGAATGTGTGTGTGTATGAGAGAGAGAGACAGAATGGGAGTGTGTGTATGAGACAGAGAGAGAGAGAATGTGCATGAGAGAGAGAGAGTGTGGGAATGTGTGTATCAGAGAGAGAGTGTGTGAGTGTGTGTGTATGAGAGAGAAGGAGAGAGTGAGTGTGTGTATGAGAGGGATAGAGTGGGAGTGTGTGTATGAGAGAGAGAGAGTAGGAGTGTGTGTATGAGAGAGAGAGAGAGTGGGAGTGTCTGGATGAGAGAGAGAGTGGGAGTGTGTGTATGAGAGAGAGAGTGTGCGTATGAGAGAGAGAAAGAGTTTGAGTGTGTCTATGAGAGAGAGAGAGAATGTGAGTGTGTGTATGAGTGAGAGACAGAGTGGGAGTGTGTGTATGAGAGAGAGAGAGTGGGTGTGTGTGTATGAGAGAGAGAGTGTGTGACTGTGTGTATGAGAGAGAGAGAGTGAGTGTGCGTATGAGAGAGAGAGAGAGAGAGTGAGTTTGTGTATGAGAGAGAGAGACAGAGTAGGAGTGTGTGTATCAGAGAGAGAGAGAGTGTGTGTGTGTATGAGAGAGAGAGCGTGCGAGTGTGTGTATGAGAGAGAGAGCAAGAGTGGGAGTGTGTGTATGAGAGAGAGTGTGTGTATGAGAGAGAGAAAGAGTTTGAGTGTGTCTATGAGAGAGAGAGAGAATGTGAGTGTGTGTATGAGTGAGAGACAGAGTGGGAGTGTGTGTATGAGAGAGAGAGAGTGGGTGTGTGTGTATGAGAGAGAGAGTGTGGGAATGTGTGTATGAGAGAGAGAGTGTGTGAGTGTGTGTGTATGAGAGAGAAGGAGAGAATGTGTGTGTGTATGAGAGAGAGAGACAGAATGGGAGTGTGTGTATGAGACAGAGAGAGAGAGAATGTGCATGAGAGAGAGAGAGTGTGGGAATGTGTGTATCAGAGAGAGAGTGTGTGAGTGTGTGTGTATGAGAGAGAAGGAGAGAGTGAGTGTGTGTATGAGAGGGATAGAGTGGGAGTGTGTGTATGAGAGAGAGAGAGTAGGAGTGTGTGTATGAGAGAGAGAGAGAGTGGGAGTGTCTGGATGAGAGAGAGAGTGGGAGTGTGTGTATGAGAGAGAGAGTGTGCGTATGAGAGAGAGAAAGAGTTTGAGTGTGTCTATGAGAGAGAGAGAGAATGTGAGTGTGTGTATGAGTGAGAGACAGAGTGGGAGTGTGTGTATGAGAGAGAGAGAGTGGGTGTGTGTGTATGAGAGAGAGAGTGTGTGACTGTGTGTATGAGAGAGAGAGAGTGAGTGTGCGTATGAGAGAGAGAGAGAGAGAGTGAGTTTGTGTATGAGAGAGAGAGACAGAGTAGGAGTGTGTGTATCAGAGAGAGAGAGAGTGTGTGTGTGTATGAGAGAGAGAGCGTGCGAGTGTGTGTATGAGAGAGAGAGCAAGAGTGGGAGTGTGTGTATGAGAGAGAGTGTGTGTATGAGAGAGAGAAAGAGTTTGAGTGTGTCTATGAGAGAGAGAGAGAATGTGAGTGTGTGTATGAGTGAGAGACAGAGTGGGAGTGTGTGTATGAGAGAGAGAGAGTGGGTGTGTGTGTATGAGAGAGAGAGTGTGGGAATGCGTGTATGAGAGAGAGAGTGTGTGAGTGTGTGTGTATGAGAGAGAAGGAGAGAATGTGTGTGTGTATGAGAGAGAGAGACAGAATGGGAGTGTGTGTATGAGACAGAGAGAGAGAGAATGTGCATGAGAGAGAGAGAGTGTGGGAATGTGTGTATCAGAGAGAGAGTGTGTGAGTGTGTGTGTATGAGAGAGAAGGAGAGAGTGAGTGTGTGTATGAGAGAGAGAGATTGGGAGAGTGTGTATGAGAGAGAGAGAGTGGGAGTCTGTGTATGAGAGAGAAGGAGAGAGTGAGTGTGTATGAGAGAGAGAGATTGGGAGTGTGTGTATGAGAGAGAGAGTGGGAGTCTGTGTATGAGAGAGAGAGAGTGTGAGTGTGTGTATGAGAGAGAGAGTGGGAATGTGTGTATGATAGAGAGAGAGTGTGAGTGTGTGTATGAGAGAGAGTGAGTGGGGGTGTGTGTATGAGAGAGAGAGAGTGGGAGTGTGTGTATCAGAGAGAAAGAGTGTGAGTGTGTGTATGAGAGAGAGAGAGAGAGATTGAGTGTGTGTATGAGAGAGAGAGAGTCTGTGTGTGTTTGTATGAGAGAGAGAGAGTGGGAGTGTGTGTATGAGAGAGAGAGAGTGCGAGTGTGTGTATGAGAGAGAGGGAGTGGGAGTCTGTGTATGAGAGACAGAAAGTGTGAGTGTGTATATGAGAGAGAGTAGAGAGAGAGAGAGAGAGTGGGAGTGTGTGTATGAGAGAGAGAGAGAGTGGGAGTGTGTGTATGAGAGAGAGAGAGAGATTGTGGGAATGTGTGTATGAGAGAGAGAGAGTGTGAGTGTGTGTATGAGAGAGAGATTGTGGGAGTGTGTGTATGAGAGAGAGAGAGAGTGGGAATGTTTGTATTAGAGAGAGAGAGAGAGTGGGAGTGTGTGTATGAGAGACAGAGAGTGTGTGAGTATGTGTATGAGAGAGAGAGAGTGTGAGTGTTTCTATGAGAGAGAGAGAGAGAGATAGTGGGAGTGTGTATGAGAGAGAGAGAGAGGGAGTGTGTGTATGAGAGATAGAGAGTGGGAGTGTGTGTATGAGAGACAGAGAGAGTGGGAGTGTGTGTATGAGAGAGAGAGAGAGAGTGGGAGTGTGTGTATCAGAGAGAGTGTGAGTGTGTGTATGAGAGAGAGAGAGTGGGAGTGTGTGTATGAGAGAGAGAGAGAGTGGGAGAGTGTGTATCACAGAGAGAGAGTGGGAGTCTGTGTATGAGAGACAGAAAGTGTGAGTGTGTATATGAGAGAGAGAGAGAGAGAGTGGGAGTGTATGTATGAGAGAGAGAGAGATTTTGGGAATGTGTGTATGGGAGAAAGAGAGTGTGAGTGTGTGTATGAGAGAGAGAGAGAGAGAGTGTGTGGATGTGTGCATGAGAGAGAGAGAAAGAGTGGGAATGTGTGTATGAGAGGGATAGAGTGGGAGTGTGTGTATGAGAGAGAGAGAGTAGGAGTGTGTGTATGAGAGAGAGAGAGAGTGGGAGTGTCTGGATGAGAGAGAGAGTGGGAGTGTGTGTATGAGAGAGAGAGTGTGCGTATGAGAGAGAGAAAGAGTTTGAGTGTGTCTATGAGAGAGAGAGAGAATGTGAGTGTGTGTATGAGTGAGAGACAGAGTGGGAGTGTGTGTATGAGAGAGAGAGAGTGGGTGTGTGTGTATGAGAGAGAGAGTGTGTGACTGTGTGTATGAGAGAGAGAGAGTGAGTGTGCGTATGAGAGAGAGAGAGAGAGTGAGTTTGTGTATGAGAGAGAGAGACAGAGTAGGAGTGTGTGTATCAGAGAGAGAGAGAGTGTGTGTGTGTATGAGAGAGAGAGCGTGCGAGTGTGTGTATGAGAGAGAGAGCAAGAGTGGGAGTGTGTGTATGAGAGAGAGTGTGTGTATGAGAGAGAGAAAGAGTTTGAGTGTGTCTATGAGAGAGAGAGAGAATGTGAGTGTGTGTATGAGTGAGAGACAGAGTGGGAGTGTGTGTATGAGAGAGAGAGAGTGGGTGTGTGTGTATGAGAGAGAGAGTGTGGGAATGTGTGTATGAGAGAGAGAGTGTGTGAGTGTGTGTGTATGAGAGAGAAGGAGAGAATGTGTGTGTGTATGAGAGAGAGAGAGAGATTGTGGGAATGTGTGTATGAGAGAGAGAGAGAGTGTGAGTGTGTGTATGAGAGAGAGAGATTTTGGGAATGTGTGTATGAGAGAGAGAGAGAGTGTGTGGTGTGTATGAGAGAGAAGGAGAGAGTGAGTGTGTGTATGAGAGAGAGAGAGAGATTGGGAGTGTGTGTATGAGAGAGAGAGAGTGGGAGTCTGTGTATGAGAGAGAGAGAGTGTGTGTGTGTGTATGAGATAGAGAGCGTGAGAGTGTGTGTTTGAGAGAGAGAGAAAGAGTGGGAGTGTGTGTATGAGACAGAGAGAGAGAGAGAGAATGTGTATGAGAGAGAGAGAGTGCAAGTGTGTGTATGAGAGAGAGAGAGTGCAAGTGTGTGTATGAGAGAGAGAGAGTGTGAGTGTGTGTATGAGAGAGAGTGAGAGTGGGAGTGTGTGTATGAGAGAGAGAAAGAGTGTGACTGTGTGTATGAGAGAGAGAGAGAGTGGGTGTGTGTGTATGATAGAGAGAGTGTGAGAGTGTGTATGTGAGAGAGAGAGAGTGGGAGTGTGTATGAGAGAGAGAGAGTGAGAGGTATGAGAGAGAGAGTGAGAGTGGGAGTGTGTGTATGAGAGAGAGAGAGTGCGAGTGTGTGTATGAGAGAGAGAGTGGGAGTCTGAGTATGAGAGACAGAAAGTGTGAGTGTGTATATGAGAGAGAGTAGAGAGAGAGAGAGAGAGAGTGGGAGTGTGTGTATGAGAGAGAGTGGGAATGTGTGTGTGTGAGAGAGAGAGATTGTGGGAATGTGTGTATGAGAGAGAGAGAGTGTGTGTGTGTGTATGAGAGAGAGAGATTTTGGGAATGTGTGTATGAGAGAGAGAGAGTGTGTGGATTTGTGCATGAGAGAGAGAGAAAGTGTGGAAATGTGTGTATGAGAGAGAGAGTGGGGAGTGTGTGTATGAGAGAGAGAGGGATAGTAGGGAGTGTGTGTATGAGAGAGAGAGAGTGGGGAGTGTGTGTATCAGAGAGAGAGAGTGGGAGTGTGTGTATGAGAGAGAGTGTGTGTATGAGAGAGAGAAAGAGTGTGAGTGTGTCTATGAGAGAGAGAGAGAGAGAATGTGAGTGTGTGTATGAGTGAGAGACAGAGTGGGAGTGTGTGTATGAGAGAGAGAGTGGGAGTGTGTGTATGAGAGAGAAGGAGAGAGTGAGTGTGTATGAGAGAGAGAGATTGGGAGTGTGTGTATGAGAGAGAGAGTGGGAGTCTGTGTATGAGAGAGAGAGAGTGTGAGTGTGTGTATGAGAGAGAGAGTGGGAATGTGTGTATGATAGAGAGAGAGTGTGAGTGTGTGTATGAGAGAGAGTGAGTGGGGGTGTGTGTATGAGAGAGAGAGAGTGGGAGTGTGTGTATCAGAGAGAAAGGAGTGTGAGTGTGTGTATGAGAGAGAGAGAGAGAGATTGAGTGTGTGTATGAGAGAGAGAGAGTCTGTGTGTGTTTGTATGAGAGAGAGAGAGTGGGAGTGTGTGTATGAGAGAGAGAGAGTGCGAGTGTGTGTATGAGAGAGAGGGAGTGGGAGTCTGTGTATGAGAGACAGAAAGTGTGAGTGTGTATATGAGGAGAGAGTAGAGAGAGAGAGAGAGAGTGGGAGTGTGTGTATGAGAGAGAGAGAGAGTGGGAGTGTGTGTATGAGAGAGAGAGAGATTGTGGGAATGTGTGTATGAGAGAGAGAGAGTGTGAGTGTGTGTATGAGAGAGAGATTGTGGGAGTGTGTGTAGTGAGAGAGAGAGAGAGTGGGAATGTTTGTATTAGAGAGAGAGAGAGAGTGGGGAGTGTGTGTATGAGAGACAGAGAGTGTGTGAGTATGTGTATGAGAGAGAGAGAGTGTGAGTGTTTCTATGAGATAGAGAGAGAGAGAGATAGTGGGGAGTGTGTATGAGAGAGAGAGAGAGGGAGTGTGTGTATGAGAGTGAGAGAGAGTGGGAGAGTATGTATCACAGAGAGAGAGTGGGAGTGTGTGTATGAGAGACAGAGAGAGTGGGAGTGTGTGTATGAGAGAGAGAGAGAGAGTGGGAGTGTGTGTATCAGAGAGAGTGTGAGTGTGTGTATGAGAGAGGGAGAGTGGGAGTGTGTGTATGAGAGAGAGAGAGAGTGGGAGAGTGTGTATCACAGAGAGAGAGTGGGAGTCTGTGTATGAGAGACAGAAAGTGTGAGTGTGTATATGAGAGAGAGAGAGAGTGGGAGTGTATGTATGAGAGAGAGAGAGATTTTGGGAATGTGTGTATGGGAGAAAGAGAGTGTGAGTGTGTGTATGAGAGAGAGAGAGAGTGTGTGGATGTGTGCATGAGAGAGAGAGAAAGAGTGGGAATGTGTGTATGAGAGGGATAGAGTGGGAGTGTGTGTATGAGAGAGAGAGAGTAGGAGTGTGTGTATGAGAGAGAGAGAGAGTGGGAGTGTCTGGATGAGAGAGAGAGTGGGAGTGTGTGTATGAGAGAGAGAGTGTGCGTATGAGAGAGAGAAAGAGTTTGAGTGTGTCTATGAGAGAGAGAGAGAATGTGAGTGTGTGTATGAGTGAGAGACAGAGTGGGAGTGTGTGTATGAGAGAGAGAGAGTGGGTGTTGTGTGTATGAGAGAGAGAGTGTGTGACTGTGTGTATGAGAGAGAGAGAGTGAGTGTGCGTATGAGAGAGAGAGAGAGAGAGTGAGTTTGTGTATGAGAGAGAGAGACAGAGTAGGAGTGTGTGTATCAGAGAGAGAGAGAGTGTGTGTGTGTATGAGAGAGAGAGCGTGCGAGTGTGTGTATGAGAGAGAGAGCAAGAGTGGGAGTGTGTGTATGAGAGAGAGTGTGTGTATGAGAGAGAGAAAGAGTTTGAGTGTGTCTATGAGAGAGAGAGAGAATGTGAGTGTGTGTATGAGTGAGAGACAGAGTGGGAGTGTGTGTATGAGAGAGAGAGAGTGGGTGTGTGTGTATGAGAGAGAGAGTGTGGGAATGTGTGTATGAGAGAGAGAGTGTGTGAGTGTGTGTGTATGAGAGAGAAGGAGAGAATGTGTGTGTGTATGAGAGAGAGAGACAGAATGGGAGTGTGTGTATGAGACAGAGAGAGAGAGAATGTGCATGAGAGAGAGAGAGTGTGGGAATGTGTGTATCAGAGAGAGAGTGTGTGAGTGTGTGTGTATGAGAGAGAAGGAGAGAGTGAGTGTGTGTATGAGAGAGAGAGAGAGATTGGGAGTGTGTGTATGAGAGAGAGAGAGTGGGAGTCTGTGTATGAGAGAGAGAGAGTGTGTGTGTGTGTATGAGATAGAGAGCGTGCGAGTGTGTGTTTGAGAGAGAGAGAAAGAGTGGGAGTGTGTGTATGAGACAGAGAGAGAGAGAGAGAATGTGTATGAGAGAGAGAGAGTGCAAGTGTGTGTATGAGAGAGAGAGAGTGCAAGTGTGTGTATGAGAGAGAGTGAGAGTGGGAGTGTGTGTATGAGAGAGAGAAAGAGTGTGACTGTGTGTATGAGAGAGAGAGAGAGTGGGTGTGTGTGTATGATAGAGAGAGTGTGAGAGTGTGTATGTGAGAGAGAGAGAGTGGGAGTGTGTATGAGAGAGAGAGAGTGAGAGTGTGTGTATGAGAGAGAGAGAGTGAGAGTGGGAGTGTGTGTATGAGAGAGAGAGAGTGCGAGTGTGTGTATGAGAGAGAGAGTGGGAGTCTGAGTATGAGAGACAGAAAGTGTGAGTGTGTATATGAGAGAGAGTAGAGAGAGAGAGAGAGAGTGGGAGTGTGTGTATGAGAGAGAGTGGGAATGTGTGTGTGTGAGAGAGAGAGATTGTGGGAATGTGTGTATGAGAGAGAGAGAGAGTGTGAGTGTGTGTATGAGAGAGAGAGATTTTGGGAATGTGTGTATGAGAGAGAGAGAGAGTGTGTGGATTTGTGCATGAGAGAGAGAGAAAGAGTGGAAATGTGTGTATGAGAGAGAGAGTGGGAGTGTGTGTATGAGAGAGAGAGGGATAGTAGGAGTGTGTGTATGAGAGAGAGAGAGTGGGAGTGTGTGTATCAGAGAGAGAGAGTGGGAGTGTGTGTATGAGAGAGAGTGTGTGTGTATGAGAGAGAGAAAGAGTGTGAGTGTGTCTATGAGAGAGAGAGAGAGAGAATGTGAGTGTGTGTATGAGTGAGAGACAGAGTGGGAGTGTGTGTATGAGAGAGAGAGTGGGAGTGTGTGTATGAGAGAGAAGGAGAGAGTGAGTGTGTATGAGAGAGAGAGATTGGGAGTGTGTGTATGAGAGAGAGAGTGGGAGTCTGTGTATGAGAGAGAGAGAGTGTGAGTGTGTGTATGAGAGAGAGAGTGGGAATGTGTGTATGATAGAGAGAGAGTGTGAGTGTGTGTATGAGAGAGAGTGAGTGGGGGTGTGTGTATGAGAGAGAGAGAGTGGGAGTGTGTGTATCAGAGAGAAAGAGTGTGAGTGTGTGTATGAGAGAGAGAGAGAGAGATTGAGTGTGTGTATGAGAGAGAGAGAGTCTGTGTGTGTTTGTATGAGAGAGAGAGAGTGGGAGTGTGTGTATGAGAGAGAGAGAGTGCGAGTGTGTGTATGAGAGAGAGGGAGTGGGAGTCTGTGTATGAGAGACAGAAAGTGTGAGTGTGTATATGAGAGAGAGTAGAGAGAGAGAGAGAGAGTGGGAGTGTGTGTATGAGAGAGAGAGAGAGTGGGAGTGTGTGTATGAGAGAGAGAGAGATTGTGGGAATGTGTGTATGAGAGAGAGAGAGTGTGAGTGTGTGTATGAGAGAGAGATTGTGGGAGTGTGTGTATGAGAGAGAGAGAGAGTGGGAATGTTTGTATTAGAGAGAGAGAGAGTGGGAGTGTGTGTATGAGAGACAGAGAGTGTGTGAGTATGTGTATGAGAGAGAGAGAGTGTGAGTGTTTCTATGAGATAGAGAGAGAGAGAGATAGTGGGAGTGTGTATGAGAGAGAGAGAGAGGGAGTGTGTGTATGAGAGTGAGAGAGAGTGGGAGAGTGTGTATCACAGAGAGAGAGTGGGAGTGTGTGTATGAGAGACAGAGAGAGTGGGAGTGTGTGTATGAGAGAGAGAGAGAGAGTGGGAGTGTGTGTATCAGAGAGAGTGTGAGTGTGTGTATGAGAGAGAGAGAGTGGGAGTGTGTGTATGAGAGAGAGAGAGAGTGGGAGAGTGTGTATCACAGAGAGAGAGTGGGAGTCTGTGTATGAGAGACAGAAAGTGTGAGTGTGTATATGAGAGAGAGAGAGAGAGAGTGGGAGTGTATGTATGAGAGAGAGAGAGATTTTGGGAATGTGTGTATGGGAGAAAGAGAGTGTGAGTGTGTGTATGAGAGAGAGAGAGAGTGTGTGGATGTGTGCATGAGAGAGAGAGAAAGAGTGGGAATGTGTGTATGAGAGGGATAGAGTGGGAGTGTGTGTATGAGAGAGAGAGAGTAGGAGTGTGTGTATGAGAGAGAGAGAGAGTGGGAGTGTCTGGATGAGAGAGAGAGTGGGAGTGTGTGTATGAGAGAGAGAGTGTGCGTATGAGAGAGAGAAAGAGTTTGAGTGTGTCTATGAGAGAGAGAGAGAATGTGAGTGTGTGTATGAGTGAGAGACAGAGTGGGAGTGTGTGTATGAGAGAGAGAGAGTGGGTGTGTGTGTATGAGAGAGAGAGTGTGTGACTGTGTGTATGAGAGAGAGAGAGTGAGTGTGCGTATGAGAGAGAGAGAGAGAGTGAGTTTGTGTATGAGAGAGAGAGACAGAGTAGGAGTGTGTGTATCAGAGAGAGAGAGAGTGTGTGTGTGTATGAGAGAGAGAGCGTGCGAGTGTGTGTATGAGAGAGAGAGCAAGAGTGGGAGTGTGTGTATGAGAGAGAGTGTGTGTATGAGAGAGAGAAAGAGTTTGAGTGTGTCTATGAGAGAGAGAGAGAATGTGAGTGTGTGTATGAGTGAGAGACAGAGTGGGAGTGTGTGTATGAGAGAGAGAGAGTGGGTGTGTGTGTATGAGAGAGAGAGTGTGGGAATGTGTGTATGAGAGAGAGAGTGTGTGAGTGTGTGTGTATGAGAGAGAAGGAGAGAATGTGTGTGTGTATGAGAGAGAGAGACAGAATGGGAGTGTGTGTATGAGACAGAGAGAGAGAGAATGTGCATGAGAGAGAGAGTGTGGGAATGTGTGTATCAGAGAGAGAGTGTGTGAGTGTGTGTGTATGAGAGAGAAGGAGAGAGTGAGTGTGTGTATGAGAGAGAGAGAGAGATTGGGAGTGTGTGTATGAGAGAGAGAGAGTGGGAGTCTGTGTATGAGAGAGAGAGAGTGTGTGTGTGTGTGTGTATGAGAGAGAGACCGTGCGAGTGTGTGTATGAGAGAGAGAGAAAGAGTGGGAGTGTGTGTATGAGACAGAGAGAGAGAGAATGTGTATGAGAGAGAGTGCAAGTGTGTGTATGAGAGAGAGAAAGAGTGGGAGTGTGTGTATGAGAGAGAGAAAGAGTGGGAATGTGTGTATGATAGAGAGTGTGAGTGTGTGTATGAGAGAGAGAGAGAGTGGGAGTGTGTGTATGATAGAGTGAGTGTGAGAGTGTGTATGAGAGAGAGAGTGGGAGTGTGTGTATGAGAGAGAGAGAGTGGGAGTGTGTGTATGAGAGAGAGAGAGTGAGAGTGGGAGTGTGTGTATGAGAGAGAGAGAGACTGTGTGTATGAGCGAGAGAGAGAGTGGGAGTGTGTGTATGAGAGAGAGTGAGTGAGAGTGTGCGTGTGTGTATGAGAGAGTGTGTGAGTGTGTGTATGAGAGAGAGAGAGAGTGTGAGTGTGTGTATGAGAGAGAGAGAGTGTGAGTGTGTGTATGAGAGAGAGAGAGATTGAGTGTGTGTATGAGAGAGAGAGAGAGAGTCTGTGTGCGTTTGTATGAGAGACAGAGAGTGGGAGTTTGTGTATGATAGAGAGAGAGAGAGAGTGGGAGTGTGTGTATGAGAGAGAGAGAGAGAGTGTGAGTGTGTGTAGGAGAGAGAGACTGTGATTGTGTGTATGAGAGAGAGTAGAGAGAGAGTGAGTGGGAGTGTGTGTATGAGAGAGAGTGGGAATGTGTGTGTGAGAGAGAGAGAGAGATTGTGGGAATGTGTGTATGAGAGAGAGAGTGTGAGTGTGTGTATGAGAGAGAGAGAGATTTTGGGAATGTGTGTATGAGAGAGAGAGAGAGTTTGTTGATTTGTGCATGACAGAGAGAGAAAGAGTGGAAATGTGTGTATGAGAGAGAGAGCGTGGGAGTGTGTGTATGAGAGAGAGAGAGATAGTAGGAGTGTGTGTATGAGAGAGAGAGAGAGAGTGGGAGTGTGTGTATCAGAGAGAGAGAGTGGGAGTGTGTGTATGAGAGAGAGAGTGTGTGTGTATGAGAGAGAGAAAGAGTGTGAGTGTGTCTATGAGAGAGAGAGAGAGAGAATGTGAGTGTGTGTATGAGTGAGAGACAGAGTGGGAGTTTGTGTGTGAGGGAGAGAGTGTGAGTACTTGTTTGAGAGAGAGAAAGAGTCAGTGTGTGTATGAGAGAGAGAGAGAGAGTGGGAGTGTGTGTATGAGAGAGAGAGTGTGTGACTGTGTATGAGAGAGAGAGAGTGAGTGTGCATATGAGAGAGAGAGAGAGAGTGAGTGTGTGTATGAGAGAGAGAGACAGAGTGGGAGTGTGTGTGTCAGAGAGAGAGACAGTGTGAGTGTGTGTATGAGAGAGGGCGTGCGAGTGTGTGTATGAGAGAGAGAGTGGGAGTGTGTGTATGAGAGAGAGAGTGTAAGTACTTGCATGAGAGAGAGAGAGAGAGAGTCAGTGTGTGTATGAGAGAGAGAGAGTGGGAGTGAGTGTATGAGAGAGAGTGTGTGTGACTGTGTATGAGAGAGAGAGTGTGAGTGTGCATATGAGAGAGAGAAAGAGAGAGTGAGTGTGTGTATGAGAGAGAGACAGAGTGGGAGTGTGTGTGTCAGAGGGAGAGAGTGTGAGTGTGTGTATGAGAGAGAGAGAGCATGCGAGTGTGTGTATGAGAGAGAGAGAGTGTGGGAATGTGTGTATGAGAGAGAGAGTGTGTGAGTGTGTGTATGAGAGAGAAGGAGAGAGTGAGTGTGTATGAGAGAGAGAGATTGGGAGTGTGTGTATGAGAGAGAGAGTGAGAGTCTGTGTATCAGAGAGAGAGAGTGTGAGTGTGTGTATGAGAGAGAGAGTGGGAATGTGTGTATGATAGAGAGAGAGTGTGAGTGTGTGTATGAGAGAGAGTGAGTGGGGGTGTGTGTATGAGAGAGAGAGAGTGGGAGTGTGTGTATCAGAGAGAGAGAGTGTGAGTGTGTGTATGAGAGAGAGAGAGAGAGAGATTGAGTGTGTGTATGAGAGAGAGAGAGAGTCTGTGTGTGTTTGTATGAGAGAGAGAGTGCGAGTGTGTGTTTGAGAGAGAGAGAGTGCGAGTGTGTGTATGAGAGAGAGGAGTGGGAGTCTGTGTATGAGAGACAGAAAGTGTGAGTGTGTATATGAGAGAGAGTAGAGAGAGAGAGAGAGTGGGAGTGTGTGTATGAGAGAGAGAGAGAGGTGGGAGTGTGTGTATGAGAGAGAGAGAGATTGTGGGAATGTGTGTATGAGAGAGAGAGAGTGTGAGTGTGTGTATGAGAGAGAGATTTGTGGGAGTGTGTGTATGAGAGAGAGAGAGAGTGGGAAATGTTTGTATTAGAGAGAGAGAGAGAGTGGGAGTGTGTGTATGAGAGACAGAGAGTGTGTGAGTATGTGTATGAGAGAGAGAGAGTGTGAGTGTTTCTATGAGAGAGAGAGAGAGAGAGATAGTGGGAGTGTGTATGAGAGAGAGAGAGAGGGGAGTGTGTGTATGAGAGATAGAGAGTGGGGAGTGTGTGTATGGAGAGACAGAGAGAGTGGGAGTGTGTGTATGAGAGAGAGAGAGAGAGTGGGAGTGTGTGTATCAGAGAGAGTGTGAGTGTGTGTATGAGAGAGAGAGAGTGGGAGTGTGTGTATGAGAGAGAGAGAGAGAGTGGGAGAGTGTGTATCACAGAGAGAGAGTGGGAGTCTGTGTATGAGAGACAGAAAGTGTGAGTGTGTATATGAGAGAGAGAGAGAGAGAGTGGGAGTGTATGTATGTGAGAAGAGAGAGAGAGATTTTGGGAATGTGTGTATGGGAGAAAAGAGAGTGTGAGTGTGTGTATGAGAGAGAGAGTGTGTGTGGATGTGTGCATGAGAGAGAGAGAAAGAGTGGGAATGTGTGTATGAGAGGGATAGAGTGGGGAGTGTGTGTATGAGAGAGAGAGAGTACGAGTGTGGTGTATGAGAGAGAGAGAGAGTGGGAGTGTCTGGATGAGAGAGAGAGTGGGAGTGTATGAGAGAGAGTGTGCGTATGAGAGAGAGAAAGAGTTTGAGTGTGTCTATGAGAGAGAGAGAGAATGTGAGTGTGTGTATGAGTGAGAGACAGAGTGGGAGTGTGTGTATGAGAGAGAGAGAGTGGTGTGTGTATGAGAGAGAGAGTGTGTGACTGTGTGTATGAGAGAGAGAGAGTGAGTGTGCGTATGAGAGAGAGAGAGGAGAGAGTGAGTTTGTGTATGAGAGAGAGAGACAGAGTAGGAGTGTGTGTATCAGAGAGAGAGAGAGTGTGTGTGTGTATGAGAGAGAGAGCGTGCGAGTGTGTGTATGAGAGTGAGAGCAAGAGTGGGAGTGTGTGTATGAGAGAGAGTTGTGTGTATGAGAGAGAGAAAGAGTTTGAGTGTGTCTATGAGAGAGAGAGAGAATGTGAGTGTGTGTATGAGTGAGAGACAGAGTGGGAGTGTGTGTATGAGAGAGAGAGAGTGGGTGTGTGTGTATGAGAGAGAGAGTGTGGGAATGTGTGTATGAGAGAGAGAGTGTGTGAGTGTGTGTGTATGAGAGAGAAGGAGAGAATGTGTGTGTGTATGAGAGAGAGAGACAGAATGGGAGTGTGTGTATGAGACAGAGAGAGAGAGAATGTGCATGAGAGAGAGAGAGTGTGGGAATGTGTGTATCAGAGAGAGAGTGTGTGAGTGTGTGTGTATGAGAGAGAAGGAGAGAGTGAGTGTGTGTATGAGAGAGAGAGAGAGATTGGGAGTGTGTGTATGAGAGAGAGAGAGTGGGAGTCTGTGTATGAGAGAGAGAGAGTGGTGTGTGTGTGTGTATGAGATAGAGAGCGTGCGAGTGTGTGTATGAGAGAGAGAGAGAGAGTGGGAGTGTGTGTATGAGACAGAGAGAGAGAGAGAGAATGTGTATGAGAGAGAGAGAGTGCAAGTGTGTGTATGAGAGAGAGAGGTGCAAGTGTGTGTATGAGAGAGAGAGAGTGTGAGTGTGTGTATGAGAGAGAGTGAGAGTGGGAGTGTGTGTATGAGACAGAGAAAGAGTGTGACTGTGTATGAGAGAGAGAGAGAGTGGGTGTGTGTGTATGATAGAGAGAGTGTGAGAGTGTGTATGAGAGAGAGAGAGAGTGGTAGTGTGTATGAAGATAGAGAGAGTGAGAGTGTGTGTATGAGAGAGAGAGAGTGGGAGTGTGTGTATGAGAGAGAGAGAGTGCGAGTGTGTGTATGAGAGAGAGTGGGAGTCTGAGTATGAGAGACAGAAAGTGTGAGTGTGTATATGAGAGAGAGTAGAGAGAGAGAGAGAGAGAGTGGAGTGTGTGTATGAGGGAGAGTGGGAATGTGTGTGTGTGAGAGAGAGAGATTTGTGGGAATTGTGTATGAGAGAGAGAGAGTGTGAGTGTGTGTATGAGAGAGAGAGATTTTGGGAATGTGTGTATGAGAGAGAGAGAGAGTGTGTGGATTTGTGCATGAGAGAGAGAGAAAGAGTGGAAATGTGTGTATGAGAGAGAGAGTGGGAGTGTGTGTATGAGAGAGAGAGAGATAGTAGGAGTGTGTGTATGAGAGAGAGAGTGAGTGGGAGTGTGTGTATCAGAGAGAGAGAGTGGGAGTGTGTGTATGAGAGAGAGTGTGTGTGTATGAGAGAGAGAAAGAGTGGTGAGTGTGTCTATGAGAGAGAGAGAGAGAGAATGTGAGTGTGTGTATGAAGTGAGAGACAGAGTGGGAGTGTGTGTATGAGAGAGAGAGTGGGAGTGTGTGTATGAGAGAGAAGGAGAGAGTGAGTGTGTATGAGAGAGAGAGATTTGGGAGTGTGTGTATGAGAGAGAGAGTGGAGTGTGTGTATCAGAGAGAGACAGTGTGAGTGTGTGTATGAGAGAGAGAAGAGAGAGAGATTGGAGTGTGTGTATGAGAGAGAGAGAGAGTCTGTGTGTGTTTGTATGAGAGAGAGAGTGCGAGTGTGTGTTTGAGAGAGAGAGAGTGCGAGTGTGTGTATGAGAGAGAGGGAGTGGGAGTCTGTGTATGAGAGAACAGAAAGTGTGAGTGTGTATATGAGAGAGAGTAGAGAGAGAGAGAGAGTGGGAGTGTGTGTATGAGAGAGAGAGAGAGTGGGAGTGTGTGTATGAGAGAGAGAGAGATTGTGGGAATGTGTGTATGAGAGAGAGGAGAGTGTGAGTGTGTGTATGAGAGAGAGATTGTGGGAGTGTGTGTATGAGAGAGAGAGAGAGTGGGAATGTTTGTATTAGAGAGAGAGAGAGAGTGGGAGTGTGTGTATGAGAGACAGAGAGTGTGTGAGTATGTGTATGAGAGAGAGAGAGTGTGAGTGTTTCTATGAGAGAGAGAGAGAGAGAGATAGTGGGAGTGTGTATGAGAGAGAGAGAGAGGGAGTGTGTGTATGAGAGATAGAGAGTGGGAGTGTGTGTATGAGAGACAGAGAGAGTGGGAGTGTGTGTATGAGAGAGAGAGAGAGAGTGGGAGTGTGTGTATCAGAGAGAGTGTGAGTGTGTGTATGAGAGAAGAGAGAGTGGGAGTGTGTGTATGAGAGAGAGAGAGAGTGGGAGAGTGTGTATCACAGAGAGAGAGTGGGAGTCTGTGTATGAGAGACAGAAAGTGTGAGTGTGTATATGAGAGAGAGGAGAGAGAGAGTGGGAGTGTATGTATGAGAGAGAGAGAGATTTTGGGAATGTGTGTATGGGAGAAAGAGAGTGTGAGTGTGTGTATGAGAGAGAGAGTGTGTGTGGATGTGTGCATGAGAGAGAGAGAAAAGAGTGGGAATGTGTGTATGAGAGGGATAGAGTGGGAGTGTGTGTATGAGAGAGAGAGAGTAGGAGTGTGTGTATGAGAGAGAGAGAGAGTGGGAGTGTCTGGATGAGAGAGAGAGTGGGAGTGTGTGTATGAGAGAGAGTGTGCGTATGAGAGAGAGAAAGAGTTTGAGTGTGTCTATGAGAGAGAGAGAGAATGTGAGTGTGTGTATGAGTGAGAGACAGAGTGGGAGTGTGTGTATGAGAGAGAGAGAGTGGGTGTGTGTATGAGAGAGAGAGTGTGTGACTGTGTGTATGAGATGAGAGAGTGAGTGTGCGTATGAGAGAGAGAGAGAGAGAGTGAGTTTGTGTATGAGAGAGAGAGACAGAGTAGGAGTGTGTGTATCAGAGAGAGAGAGAGTGTGTGTGTGTATGAGAGAGAGAGCGTGCCGAGTGTGTGTTATGAGAGAGAGAGCAAGAGTGGGAGTGTGTGTATGAGAGAGAGTGTGTGTATGAGAGAGAGAAAGAGTTGAGTGTGTCTATGAGAGAGAGAGAGAATGTGAGTGTGTGTATGAGTGAGAGACAGAGTGGGAGTGTGTGTATGAGAGAGAGAGAGTGGGTGTGTGTGTATGAGAGAGAGAGTGTGGGAATGTGTGTATGAGAGAGAGAGTGTGTGAGTGTGTGTGTATGAGAGAGAAGGAGAGAATGTGTGTGTGTATGAGAGAGAGAGACAGAATGGGAGTGTGTGTATGAGACAGAGAGAGAGAGAATGTGCATGAGAGAAGAGAGTGTGTGAGTGTGTGTGTATGAGAGAGAAGGAGAGAGTGAGTGTGTGTATGAGAGAGAGAGAGAGATTGGGAGTGTGTGTATGAGAGAGAGAGAGTGGGAGTCTGTGTATGAGAGAGAGAGAGTGTGTGTGTGTGTGTATGAGATAGAGAGCGTGCGAGTGTGTGTATGAGAGAGAGAGAGAGAGTGGGAGTGTGTGTATGAGACAGAGAGAGAGAGAGAGAATGTGTATGAGAGAGAGAGAGTGCAAGTGTGTGTATGAGAGAGAGAGAGTGCAAGTGTGTGTATGAGAGAGAGAGAGTGTGAGTGTGTGTATGAGAGAGAGTGAGAGTGGGAGTGTGTGTATGAGAGAGAGAAAGAGTGTGACTGTGTGTATGAGAGAGAGAGAGAGTGGGTGTGTGTGTATGATAGAGAGAGTGTGAGAGTGTGTATGAGAGAGAAGAGAGTGGTAGTGTGTATGAGATAGAGAGAGTGAGAGTGTGTGTATGAGAGAGAGAGAGTGAGAGTGGGAGTGTGTGTATGAGAGAGAGAGAGTGCGAGTGTGTGTATGAGAGAGAGTGGGAGTCTGAGTATGAGAGACAGAAAGTGTGAGTGTGTATATGAGAGAGAGTAGAGAGAGAGAGAGAGAGTGGGAGTGTGTGTATGAGAGAGAGTGGGAATGTGTGTGTGAGAGAGAGAGATTGTGGGAATGTGTGTATGAGAGAGAGAGGTGTGAGTGTGTGTATGAGAGAGAGAGATTTTGGGAATGTGTGTATGAGAGAGAGAGAGAGTGTGTGGATTTGTGCATGAGAGGAGAGAGAAAGAGTGGAAATGTGTGTATGAGAGAGAGAGTGGGAGTGTGTGTATGAGAGAGAGAGAGATAGTAGGAGTGTGTGTATGAGAGAGAGAGAGAGAGTGGGAGTGTGTGTATCAGAGAGAGAGAGTGGGAGTGTGTGTATGAGAGAGAGTATGTGTGTATGAGAGAGAGAAAGAGTGTGAGTGTGTCTATGAGAGAGAGAGAGAGAGAATGTGAGTGTGTGTATGAGTGAGAGACAGAGTGGGAGTGTGTGTATGAGAGAGAGAGTGGGAGTGTGTGTATGAGAGAGAAGGAGAGAGTGAGTGTGTATGAGAGAGAGAGATTGGGAGTGTGTGTATGAGAGAGAGAGTGGGACTCTGTGTATGAGAGAGAGAGAGTGTGAGTGTGTGTATGAGAGAGAGAGTGGGAATGTGTGTATGATAGAGAGAGAGTGTGAGTGTGTGTATGAGAGAGAGTGAGTGGGGGTGTGTGTATGAGAGAGAGAGAGTGGGAGTGTGTGTATCAGAGAGAAAGAGTGTGAGTGTGTGTATGAGAGAGAGAGAGAGAGATTGAGTGTGTGTATGAGAGAGAGAGAGTCTGTGTGTGTTTGTATGAGAGAGAGAGAGTGGGAGTGTGTGTATGAGAGAGAGAGAGTGCGAGTGTGTGTATGAGAGAGAGGGAGTGGGAGTCTGTGTATGAGAGACAGAAAGTGTGAGTGTGTATATGAGAGAGAGTAGAGAGAGAGAGAGAGTGGGAGTGTGTGTATGAGAGAGAGAGAGAGTGGGAGTGTGTGTATGAGAGAGAGAGAGATTGTGGGAATGTGTGTATGAGAGAGAGAGAGTGTGAGTGTGTGTATGAGAGAGAGATTGTGGGAGTGTGTGTATGAGAGAGAGAGAGAGAGTGGGAATGTTTGTATTAGAGAGAGAGAGAGAGTGGGAGTGTGTGTATGAGAGACAGAGAGTGTGTGAGTATGTGTATGAGAGAGAGAGAGTGTGAGTGTTTCTATGAGAGAGAGAGAGAGAGAGATAGTGGGAGTGTGTATGAGAGAGAGAGAGAGGGAGTGTGTGTATGAGAGATAGAGAGTGGGAGTGTGTGTATGAGAGACAGAGAGAGTGGGAGTGTGTGTATGAGAGAGAGAGAGTGGGAGTGTGTGTATCAGAGAGAAAGAGTGTGAGTGTGTGTATGAGAGAGAGAGAGAGAGATTGAGTGTGTGTATGAGAGAGAGAGAGTCTGTGTGTGTTTGTATGAGAGAGAGAGTGCGAGTGTGTGTATGAGAGAGAGGGAGTGGGAGTCTGTGTATGAGAGACAGAAAGTGTGAGTGTGTATATGAGAGAGAGTAGAGAGAGAGAGAGAGAGTGGGAGTGTGTGTATGAGAGAGAGAGAGAGTGGGAGTGTGTGTATGAGAGAGAGAGAGATTGTGGGAATGTGTGTATCAGAGAGAGAGAGTGTGAGTGTGTGTATGAGAGAGAGATTGTGGGAGTGTGTGTATGAGAGAGAGAGAGAGTGGGAGTGTGTGTATGATAGAGTGAGTGTGAGAGTGTGTATGAGAGAGAGAGTGGGAGTGTGTGTATGAGAGAGAGAGAGTGGGAGTGTGTGTATGAGAGAGAGAGAGTTAGAGTGGGAGTGTGTGTATGAGAGAGAGAGAGTGGGGGTGTGTGTATGAGAGAGAGAGAGACTGTGTGTATGAGCGAGAGAGAGAGTGGGAGTGTGTGTATGAGAGAGAGTGAGTGAGAGTGTGCGTGTGTGTATGAGAGAGTGTGTGAGTGTGTGTATGAGAGAGAGAGAGAGTGTGAGTGTGTGTATGAGAGAGAGAGAGTGTGAGTGTGTGTATGAGAGAGAGAGAGATTGAGTGTGTGTATGAGAGAGAGAGAGAGAGTCTGTGTGCGTTTGTATGAGAGACAGAGAGTGGGAGTTTGTGTATGATAGAGAGAGAGAGAGTGGGAGTGTGTGTATGAGAGAGAGAGAGAGAGTGTGAGTGTGTGTAGGAGAGAGAGACTGTGATTGTGTGTATGAGAGAGAGTAGAGAGAGAGTGAGTGGGAGTGTGTGTATGAGAGAGAGTGGGAATGTGTGTGTGAGAGAGAGAGAGAGATTGTGGGAATGTGTGTATGAGAGAGAGAGTGTGAGTGTGTGTATGAGAGAGAGAGATTTTGGGAATGTGTGTATGAGAGAGAGAGAGAGTTTGTTGATTTGTGCATGACAGAGAGAGAAAGAGTGGAAATGTGTGTATGAGAGAGAGAGCGTGGGAGTGTGTGTATGAGAGAGAGAGAGATAGTAGGAGTGTGTGTATGAGAGAGAGAGAGAGAGTGGGAGTGTGTGTATCAGAGAGAGAGAGTGGGAGTGTGTGTATGAGAGAGAGAGTGTGTGTGTATGAGAGAGAGAAAGAGTGTGAGTGTGTCTATGAGAGAGAGAGAGAGAGAATGTGAGTGTGTGTATGAGTGAGAGACAGAGTGGGAGTTTGTGTGTGAGGGAGAGAGTGTGAGTACTTGTTTGAGAGAGAGAAAGAGTCAGTGTGTGTATGAGAGAGAGAGAGAGAGTGGGAGTGTGTGTATGAGAGAGAGAGTGTGTGACTGTGTATGAGAGAGAGAGAGTGAGTGTGCATATGAGAGAGAGAGAGAGAGTGAGTGTGTGTATGAGAGAGAGAGACAGAGTGGGAGTGTGTGTGTCAGAGAGAGAGACAGTGTGAGTGTGTGTATGAGAGAGGGCGTGCGAGTGTGTGTATGAGAGAGAGAGTGGGAGTGTGTGTATGAGAGAGAGAGTGTAAGTACTTGCATGAGAGAGAGAGAGAGAGAGTCAGTGTGTGTATGAGAGAGAGAGAGTGGGAGTGTGTGTATGAGAGAGAGTGTGTGTGACTGTGTATGAGAGAGAGAGTGTGAGTGTGCATATGAGAGAGAGAAAGAGAGAGTGAGTGTGTGTATGAGAGAGAGACAGAGTGGGAGTGTGTGTGTCAGAGGGAGAGACAGTGTGAGTGTGTGTATGAGAGAGAGAGCATGCGAGTGTGTGTATGAGAGAGAGAGAGTGTGGGAATGTGTGTATGAGAGAGAGAGTGTGTGAGTGTGTGTATGAGAGAGAAGGAGAGAGTGAGTGTGTATGAGAGAGAGAGATTGGGAGTGTGTGTATGAGAGAGAGAGTGAGAGTCTGTGTATCAGAGAGAGAGAGTGTGAGTGTGTGTATGAGAGAGAGAGTGGGAATGTGTGTATGATAGAGAGAGAGTGTGAGTGTGTGTATGAGAGAGAGTGAGTGGGGGTGTGTGTATGAGAGAGAGAGAGTGGGAGTGTGTGTATCAGAGAGAGAGAGTGTGAGTGTGTGTATGAGAGAGAGAGAGAGTCTGTGTGTGTTTGTATGAGAGAGAGAGTGCGAGTGTGTGTTTGAGAGAGAGAGAGTGCGAGTGTGTGTATGAGAGAGAGGGAGTGGGAGTCTGTGTATGAGAGACAGAAAGTGTGAGTGTGTATATGAGAGAGAGTAGAGAGAGAGAGAGAGTGGGAGTGTGTGTATGAGAGAGAGAGAGAGTGGGAGTGTGTGTATGAGAGAGAGAGAGATTGTGGGAATGTGTGTATGAGAGAGAGAGAGTGTGAGTGTGTGTATGAGAGAGAGATTGTGGGAGTGTGTGTATGAGAGAGAGAGAGAGTGGGAATGTTTGTATTAGAGAGAGAGAGAGAGTGGGAGTGTGTGTATGAGAGACAGAGAGTGTGTGAGTATGTGTAGAGAGAGAGAGTGTGAGTGTTTCTATGAGAGAGAGAGAGAGAGAGATAGTGGGAGTGTGTATGAGAGAGAGAGAGAGGGAGTGTGTGTATGAGAGATAGAGAGTGGGAGTGTGTGTATGAGAGACAGAGAGAGTGGGAGTGTGTGTATGAGAGAGAGAGAGAGAGTGGGAGTGTGTGTATCAGAGAGAGTGTGAGTGTGTGTATGAGAGAGAGAGAGTGGGAGTGTGTGTATGAGAGAGAGAGAGAGTGGGAGAGTGTGTATCACAGAGAGAGAGTGGGAGTCTGTGTATGAGAGACAGAAAGTGTGAGTGTGTATATGAGAGAGAGAGAGAGAGAGTGGGAGTGTATGTATGAGAGAGAGAGAGATTTTGGGAATGTGTGTATGGGAGAAAGAGAGTGTGAGTGTGTGTATGAGAGAGAGAGTGTGTGTGGATGTGTGCATGAGAGAGAGAGAAAGAGTGGGAATGTGTGTATGAGAGGGATAGAGTGGGAGTGTGTGTATGAGAGAGAGAGAGTAGGAGTGTGTGTATGAGAGAGAGAGAGAGTGGGAGTGTCTGGATGAGAGAGAGAGTGGGAGTGTGTGTATGAGAGAGAGTGTGCGTATGAGAGAGAGAAAGAGTTTGAGTGTGTCTATGAGAGAGAGAGAGAATGTGAGTGTGTGTATGAGTGAGAGACAGAGTGGGAGTGTGTGTATGAGAGAGAGAGAGTGGGTGTGTGTATGAGAGAGAGAGTGTGTGACTGTGTGTATGAGAGAGAGAGAGTGAGTGTGCGTATGAGAGAGAGAGAGAGAGAGTGAGTTTGTGTATGAGAGAGAGAGACAGAGTAGGAGTGTGTGTATCAGAGAGAGAGAGAGTGTGTGTGTGTATGAGAGAGAGAGCGTGCGAGTGTGTGTATGAGAGAGAGAGCAAGAGTGGGAGTGTGTGTATGAGAGAGAGTGTGTGTATGAGAGAGAGAAAGAGTTGAGTGTGTCTATGAGAGAGAGAGAGAATGTGAGTGTGTGTATGAGTGAGAGACAGAGTGGGAGTGTGTGTATGAGAGAGAGAGAGTGGGAGTCTGTGTATGAGAGAGAGAGAGTGTGTGTGTGTGTGTATGAGATAGAGAGCGTGCGAGTGTGTGTATGAGAGAGAGAGAGAGAGTGGGAGTGTGTGTATGAGACAGAGAGAGAGAGAGAGAATGTGTATGAGAGAGAGTGAGTGCAAGTGTGTGTATGAGAGAGAGAGAGTGCAAGTGTGTGTATGAGAGAGAGAGAGTGTGAGTGTGTGTATGAGAGAGAGTGAGAGTGGGAGTGTGTGTATGAGAGAGAGAAAGAGTGTGACTGGGTATGAGAGAGAGAGAGAGTGGGTGTGTGTGTATGATAGAGAGATAGTGGGAGTGTGTATGAGAGAGAGACAGAGGGAGTGTGTGTATGAGAGATAGAGAGTGGGAGTGTGTGTATGAGAGACAGAGAGAGTGGGAGTGTGTGTATGAGAGAGAGAGAGAGAGTGGGAGTGTGTGTATCAGAGAGAGTGTGAGTGTGTGTATGAGAGAGAGAGAGAGTGGGAGAGTGTGTATCACAGAGAGAGAGTGGGAGTCTGTGTATGAGAGACAGAAAGTGTGAGTGTGTATATGAGAGAGAGAGAGAGAGAGTGGGAGTGTATGTATGAGAGAGAGAGAGATTTTGGAATGTGTGTATGGGAGAAAGAGAGTGTGAGTGTGTGTATGAGAGAGAGAGTGTGTGTGGATGTGTGCATGAGAGAGAGAGAAAGAGTGGGAATGTGTGTATGAGAGGGATAGAGTGGGAGTGTGTGTATGAGAGAGAGAGAGTAGGAGTGTGTGTATGAGAGAGAGAGAGAGTGGGAGTGTCTGGATGAGAGAGAGAGTGGGAGTGTGTGTATGAGAGAGAGTGTGCGTATGAGAGAGAGAAAGAGTTTGAGTGTGTCTATGAGAGAGAGAGAGAATGTGAGTGTGTGTATGAGTGAGAGACAGAGTGGGAGTGTGTGTATGAGAGAGAGAGAGTGGGTGTGTGTATGAGAGAGAGAGTGTGTGACTGTGTGTATGAGAGAGAGAGAGTGAGTGTGCGTATGAGAGAGAGAGAGAGAGAGTGAGTTTGTGTATGAGAGAGAGAGACAGAGTAGGAGTGTGTGTATCAGAGAGAGAGAGAGTGTGTGTGTGTATGAGAGAGAGAGCGTGCGAGTGTGTGTATGAGAGAGAGAGCAAGAGTGGGGAGTGTGTGTATGAGAGAGAGTGTGTGTATGAGAGAGAGAAAGAGTTTGAGTGTGTCTATGAGAGAGAGAGAGAATGTGAGTGTGTGTATGAGTGAGAGACAGAGTGGGAGTGTGTGTATGAGAGAGAGAGAGTGGGAGTCTGTGTATGAGAGAGAGAGAGTGTGTGTGTGTGTGTATGAGATAGAGAGCGTGCGAGTGTGTGTATGAGAGAGAGAGAGAGAGTGGGAGTGTGTGTATGAGACAGAGAGAGAGAGAGAGAATGTGTATGAGAGAGAGAGAGTGCAAGTGTGTGTATGAGAGAGAGAGAGTGCAAGTGTGTGTATGAGAGAGAGAGAGTGTGAGTGTGTGTATGAGAGAGAGTGAGAGTGGGAGTGTGTGTATGAGAGAGAGAAAGAGTGTGACTGTGTATGAGAGAGAGAGAGAGTGGGTGTGTGTGTGTATGATAGAGAGAGTGTGAGAGTGTGTATGAGAGAGAGAGAGAGTGGTAGTGTGTATGAGATAGAGAGAGTGAGAGTGTGTGTATGAGAGAGAGAGAGTGAGAGTGGGAGTGTGTGTATGAGAGAGAGAGAGAGAGTGTGAGTGTGTGTAGGAGAGAGAGACTGTGATTGTGTGTATGAGAGAGAGTAGAGAGAGAGTGAGTGGGAGTGTGTGTATGAGAGAGAGTGGGAATGTGTGTGTGAGAGAGAGAGAGAGATTGTGGGAATGTGTGTATGAGAGAGAGAGTGTGAGTGTGTGTATGAGAGAGAGAGAGATTTTGGGAATGTGTGTATGAGAGAGAGAGAGAGTTTGTTGATTTGTGCATGACAGAGAGAGAAAGAGTGGAAATGTGTGTATGAGAGAGAGAGCGTGGGAGTGTGTGTATGAGAGAGAGAGAGATAGTAGGAGTGTGTGTATGAGAGAGAGAGAGAGAGTGGGAGTGTGTGTATCAGAGAGAGAGAGTGGGAGTGTGTGTATGAGAGAGAGAGTGTGTGTGTATGAGAGAGAGAAAGAGTGTGAGTGTGTCTATGAGAGAGAGAGAGAGAGAATGTGAGTGTGTGTATGAGTGAGAGACAGAGTGGGAGTTTGTGTGTGAGGGAGAGAGTGTGAGTACTTGTTTGAGAGAGAGAAAGAGTCAGTGTGTGTATGAGAGAGAGAGAGAGAGTGGGAGTGTGTGTATGAGAGAGAGAGTGTGTGACTGTGTATGAGAGAGAGAGAGTGAGTGTGCATATGAGAGAGAGAGAGAGAGTGAGTGTGTGTATGAGAGAGAGAGACAGAGTGGGAGTGTGTGTGTCAGAGAGAGAGACAGTGTGAGTGTGTGTATGAGAGAGGGCGTGCGAGTGTGTGTATGAGAGAGAGAGTGGGAGTGTGTGTATGAGAGAGAGAGTGTAAGTACTTGCATGAGAGAGAGAGAGAGAGAGTCAGTGTGTGTATGAGAGAGAGAGAGTGGGAGTGAGTGTATGAGAGAGAGTGTGTGTGACTGTGTATGAGAGAGAGAGTGTGAGTGTGCATATGAGAGAGAGAAAGAGAGAGTGAGTGTGTGTATGAGAGAGAGACAGAGTGGGAGTGTGTGTGTCAGAGGGAGAGACAGTGTGAGTGTGTGTATGAGAGAGAGAGCATGCGAGTGTGTGTATGAGAGAGAGAGAGTGTGGGAATGTGTGTATGAGAGAGAGAGTGTGTGAGTGTGTGTATGAGAGAGAAGGAGAGAGTGAGTGTGTATGAGAGAGAGAGATTGGGAGTGTGTGTATGAGAGAGAGAGTGAGAGTCTGTGTATCAGAGAGAGAGAGTGTGAGTGTGTGTATGAGAGAGAGAGTGGGAATGTGTGTATGATAGAGAGAGAGTGTGAGTGTGTGTATGAGAGAGAGTGAGTGGGGGTGTGTGTATGAGAGAGAGAGAGTGGGAGTGTGTGTATCAGAGAGAGAGAGTGTGAGTGTGTGTATGAGAGAGAGAGAGAGAGAGATTGAGTGTGTGTATGAGAGAGAGAGAGAGTCTGTGTGTGTTTGTATGAGAGAGAGAGTGCGAGTGTGTGTTTGAGAGAGAGAGAGTGCGAGTGTGTGTATGAGAGAGAGGGAGTGGGAGTCTGTGTATGAGAGACAGAAAGTGTGAGTGTGTATATGAGAGAGAGTAGAGAGAGAGAGAGAGTGGGAGTGTGTGTATGAGAGAGAGAGAGAGTGGGAGTGTGTGTATGAGAGAGAGAGAGATTGTGGGAATGTGTGTATGAGAGAGAGAGAGTGTGAGTGTGTGTATGAGAGAGAGATTGTGGGAGTGTGTGTATGAGAGAGAGAGAGAGTGGGAATGTTTGTATTAGAGAGAGAGAGAGAGTGGGAGTGTGTGTATGAGAGACAGAGAGTGTGTGAGTATGTGTATGAGAGAGAGAGAGTTGTGAGTGTTTCTATGAGAGAGAGAGAGAGAGAGAGATAGTGGGAGTGTGTATGAGAGAGAGAGAGAGGGAGTGTGTGTATGAGAGATAGAGAGTGGGAGTGTGTGTATGAGAGACAGAGAGAGTGGGAGTGTGTGTATGAGAGAGAGAGAGAGAGTGGGAGTGTGTGTATCAGAGAGAGTGTGAGTGTGTGTATGAGAGAGAGAGAGTGGGAGTGTGTGTATGAGAGAGAGAGAGAGTGGGAGAGTGTGTATCACAGAGAGAGAGTGGGAGTCTGTGTATGAGAGACAGAAAGTGTGAGTGTGTATATGAGAGAGAGAGAGAGAGAGTGGGAGTGTATGTATGAGAGAGAGAGAGATTTTGGGAATGTGTGTATGGGAGAAAGAGAGTGTGAGTGTGTGTATGAGAGAGAGAGTGTGTGTGGATGTGTGCATGAGAGAGAGAGAAAGAGTGGGAATGTGTGTATGAGAGGGATAGAGTGGGAGTGTGTGTATGAGAGAGAGAGAGTAGGAGTGTGTGTATGAGAGAGAGAGAGAGTGGGAGTGTCTGGATGAGAGAGAGAGTGGGAGTGTGTGTATGAGAGAGAGTGTGCGTATGAGAGAGAGAAAGAGTTTGAGTGTGTCTATGAGAGAGAGAGAGAATGTGAGTGTGTGTATGAGTGAGAGACAGAGTGGGAGTGTGTGTATGAGAGAGAGAGAGTGGGTGTGTGTATGAGAGAGAGAGTGTGTGACTGTGTGTATGAGAGAGAGAGAGTGAGTGTGCGTATGAGAGAGAGAGAGAGAGAGTGAGTTTGTGTATGAGAGAGAGAGACAGAGTAGGAGTGTGTGTATCAGAGAGAGAGAGAGTGTGTGTGTGTATGAGAGAGAGAGCGTGCGAGTGTGTGTATGAGAGACGAGAGCAAGACTGGGAGTGTGTGTATGAGAGAGAGTGTGTGTATGAGAGAGAGAAAGAGTTTGAGTGTGTCTATGAGAGAGAGAGAGAATGTGAGTGTGTGTATGAGTGAGAGACAGAGTGGGAGTGTGTGTATGAGAGAGAGAGAGTGGGAGTCTGTGTTATGAGAGAGAGAGAGTGTGTGTGTGTGTGTATGAGATAGAGAGCGTGCGAGTGTGTGTATGAGAGAGAGAGAGAGAGTGGGAGTGTGTGTATGAGACAGAGAGAGAGAGAGAGAATGTGTATGAGAGAGAGAGAGTGCAAGTGTGTGTATGAGAGAGAGAGAGTGCAAGTGTGTGTATGAGAGAGAGAGAGTGTGAGTGTGTGTATGAGAGAGAGTGAGAGTGGGAGTGTGTGTATGAGAGAGAGAAAGAGTGTGACTGTGTATGAGAGAGAGAGAGAGTGGGTTGTGTGTGTATGATAGAGAGAGTGTGAGAGTGTGTATGAGAGAGAGAGAGAGTGGTAGTGTGTATGAGATAGAGAGAGTGAGAGTGTGTGTATGAGAGAGAGAGAGTGAGAGTGGGAGTGTGTGTATGAGAGAGAGAGAGTGGGTTGTGTGTATGAGAGAGAGAGTGTGTGAGACTGTGTGTATGAGAGAGAGAGAGTGAGTGTGCGTATGAGAGAGAGAGAGAGAGAGTGAG
>NW_027276591.1:0-37576 GCF_030028105.1 Mobula birostris | reverse complement strand
TGCGGTGAGGTACTTTGAGGTAGTGCAGTGAGGAACTTTGTACTTTGAGGTAGTGCGGTGCAGTACTTTGTACTTTGAGGTAGTGCAGTGAGGAACTTTGTACTTTGAGGTAGTAGAGTGAGGTACTTTGTACTTTGAGGTAGGGCGGTGAGGAACTTTGTACTTTGAGGTCGTGCAGTGAGGTACTTTGTACTTTGAGGTAGGAGAGTGAGGTACTTTGTACTTTGAGGTAGTGCGGTGAGGTACTTTGTACTTTGAGGTAGTAGAGTGAGGTACTTCGTACTTTGAGGTAGTGGAGTGAGGAACTTTGTACTTTGAGGTAGTAGAGTGAGGTACTTTGTACTTTGAAGTAGTGCGGTGAGGTACTTTTTACTTTGAGGTAGTAGAGTGAGGAACTTTGTACTTTGAGGTCGTGCAGTGAGGAACTTTGTACTTTGAGGTAGTGCGGTGAGGTACTTTGTACTTTGAGGTAGTGCAATGGGGTACTTTGTACTTAGAAGTAGTGCGGGGCGGAACTTTGTACTTTGAGGTAGTAGAGTGAGGTACTTTGTACTTTGAGGAAGTAGAGTGAGGTACTTTGTACTTTGAGGTAGTGCAGTGAGGAACTTTGTACTTTGAGGTAGTAGAGTGAGGTACTTTTTACTTTGAGGTAGTGCGGTGAGGAACTTTGTACTATGAGGTAGTGCGGTGAGGTACTTTGTAATTTGAGGTAGTAGAGTGTGGAACTGTGTACTTTGAGGTATTGCGGTGATGTACTTTGTAGTTTGAGGTAGTGCAGTGAGGTACTTTGTACTTTGAGGTAGTAGAGTGAGGTACTTTGTACTTTGAGGTAGTGCGGTGCGTTATTTTGTACTTTGAGGTAGTAGAGTGAGGTACTTTGTACTTTGAGGTAGTGCAGTGAGGAACTTTGTACTTTGAGGTAGTAGAGTGAGGTACTTTGTACTTTGAGGTAGGGCGGTGAGGAACTTTGTACTTTGAGGTCGTGCAGTGAGGAGCTTTGTACTTTGAGATAGTGCAGTGAGGTGCTTTGTACTTTGAGGTAGTGCAATGAGGTACTTTGTACTTTGAAGTAGTGCGGTGAGGAACTTTGTACTTTGAGGTAGTAGAGTGAGGTACTTTGTACTTTGAGGAAGTAGAGTGAGGTACTTTGTACTTTGACGTAGTGCAGTGAGGTACTTTGCACTTTGAGGTAGTGCGGTGAGAAACTTTGTAATTTGAGGGAGTAGAGTGAGGTAGTTTGTACTTTGAGGTATTAGAGTGAGGAACTTTGTACATTGAGGTAGTAGAGTGAGGTACTTGGTACTTTGAGGTAGTGCGGTGAGGTACTTTGTACTTTTAGGTAGTAGAGTGAGGTACTTTGTACTTTGAGGTAGGGCGGTGAGGAACTTTGTACTTTGAGGTCGTGCAGTGAGGAACTTTGTACTTTGAGGTAGTGCGGTGAGGTACTTTGTACTTTGAGGTAATAGAGTGAGGTAATTTGTACGTTGAGGTAGTAGAGAGAGGAACTTTGTACTTTGAGGTAGTAGAGTGAGGTACTTTTTACTTTGAGGTAGTGCGGTGAGGAACTTTGTACTATGAGGTAGTGCGGTGAGGTACGTTGTACTTTGAGGTAGTAGTGTGAGGAACTGTGTACTTTGAGGTATTGCGGTGATGTACTTTGTAGTTTGAGGTAGTGCAGTGAGGTACTTTGTACTTTGAGGTAGTAGAGTGAGGTACTTTGTACTTTGAGGTAGTGCGGTGCGTTATTTTGTACTTTGAGGTAGTAGAGTGAGGTACTTTGTACTTTGAGGTAGGGCGGTGAGGAACTTTGTACTTTGAGGTCGTGCAGTGAGGAGCTTTGTACTTTGAGATAGTGCAGTGTGGTACTTTGTACTTTGAGGTAGTGCAATCAGGTACTTTGTACTTTGAAGTAGTGCGGTGAGGAACTTTGTACTTTGAGGTAGTAGAGTGAGGTACTTTGTACTTTGAGGAAGTAGAGAGAGGTACTGTGTACTTTGACGTAGTGCAGTGAGGTACTTTGCACTTTGAGGTAGTGCGGTGAGGAACTTTGTAATTTGAGGGAGTAGAGTGAGGTAGTTTGTACTTTGAGGTAGTAGAGTGAGGAACTTTGTACTTTGAGGTAGTAGAGTGAGGTACTTGGTACTTTGAGGTAGTGCGGTGAGGTACTTTGTACTTTTAGGTAGTAGAGTGAGGTACTTTGTAGTTTGAGGTAGTGCGGTGAGGTACTTTGTACTTTGAGGTAGTGCGGTGAGGTACTTTTTACTTTGAGGTAGTAGAGTGAGGAACTTTGTACTTTGAGGTAGTGCGGTGAGGTACATTGTACTTTGAGGTAGTAGAGTGAGGTACTTTGTACTTTGAGGTAGTGCAGTGAGGTACTTTGTACTTTGATGTAGTGCAGTGAGGAACTTTGTACTTTGAGGTAGTAGAGTGAGGTACTTTGTACTTTGAGGTAGTGCGGTCAGGTACTTTGTACTTTGAGGTAGTAGAGTGAGGTACTTTGTACTTTGAGGTAGGGCGGTGAGGAGCTTTGTACTTTGAGGTCGTGCAGTGAGGAACTTTGTACTTTGAGGTAGTGCAGTGAGGTGCTTTGTACTTTGAGGTAGTTCAGTGAGGTATTTTGTTCTTTGAGGTAGTGCAATGAGGTACTTTGTACTTTGAAGTAGTGCGGTGAGGAACTTTGTACTTTGAGGTAGTAGAGTGAGGTACTTTGTACTTTGAGGAAGTAGAGTGAGGTACTTTGTACTTTGACGTAGTGCAGTGAGGTACTTTGCACTTTGAGGTAGTGCGGTGAGGAACTTTGTAATTTGAGGTAGTAGAGTGAGGTAGTTTGTACTTTGAGGTAGTAGAGTGAGGAACTTTGTACTTTGAGGTAGTGTAGTGAGGAACTTTGTACTTTGAGGTAGTAGAGTGAGGTACTTTGTACTTTGAGGTAGTGCGGTGAGGTAATTTGTACTTTGAGGAAGTAGAGTGAGGTAGTTTGTACTTTGAGGTAGTGCTGTCAGGAACTTTGTACTTTGAGGCAGTGCAATGAGGTACTTTATACTTTGAAGTAGTGCGGTGAGGAACTTTGTACTTGAGGTAGTAGAGTGAGGTACTTTGTACTTGGAGGAAGTAGAGTGGGGTACTTTGTACTTTGAGGTAGTGCGGTAAAGAACTTTGTACTTTGAGGTAGTGCGGTGAGGTACTTTGTACTTTGAGGTAGTAGAGTGAGGAACTGTGTACTTTGAGGAAGTGCGGTGAGGTACCTTGTACTTTGAGGTAGTGCCGTGAGGTACTTTGTACTTTGAGGTAGTAGAGTGAGGTACTTTGTACTTTGAGGTACTAGAGTGAGGAACTTTGTACTTTGAGGTAGAGCAGTGAGGTACTTTGAGGTAGTGCGGTGAAGAACTTTGTACTTTGAGGTAGTAGAGTGAGGTACTTTGTACTTTGAGGTAGTAGAGTGATGTACCTTGTACTTTGAGGTAGTGCAGTGAGGTACTTTGTACTCTGAGGTACTAGAGTGAGGTACTTTGTACTTTGAGGTAGTGCGGTGAGGTAGTGCAGTGAGGAACTTTGTACTTGAGGTAGTGCGGTGCAGTACTTTGTACTTTGAGGTAGTGTAGTGACGTACTTTGTAGTCTGAGGTAGTAGAGTGAGGTACTTTGCACTTTGAGGTAGTAGAGTGAGGTACTTTGTACTTTGAGATTGTGCGGTTAGGTAGTTTGTACTTTGAGGTAGTAGAGTGGGGTACTTTGTACTTTGAGGTAGTGCAGTGAGGTACTTTGTACTTTGAGGTAGTAGAGTGAGGTACTTTGTACTTTGAGGTAGTGCGGTGAGGTACTTTGTACTTTGAGGTAGTAGAGTGAGGTACTTTGTACTTTGAGGTAGTGCAGTGAGGTACTTTGTACTTTGAGGTAGTGCAGTGAGGAACTTTGTACTTTGAGGTAGTAGAGTGAGGTACTTTGTACTTTGAGGTAGTGCGGTGAGGTACTTTTTACTTTGAGGTAGTAGAGTGAGGAACTTTGTACTTTGAGGTCGTGCAGTGAGGAACTTTGTACTTTGAGGTAGTGCGGTGAGGTACTTTGTACTTTGAGGTAGTGCAATGGGGTACTTTGTACTTAGAAGTAGTGCGGGGCGGAACTTTGTACTTTGAGGTAGTAGAGTGAGGTACTTTGTACTTTGAGGAAGTAGAGTGAGGTACTTTGTACTTTGAGGTAGTGCAGTGAGGAACTTTGTACTTTGAGGTAGTAGAGTGAGGTACTTTTTACTTTGAGGTAGTGCGGTGAGGAACTTTGTACTATGAGGTAGTGCGGTGAGGTACTTTGTACTTTGAGGTAGTAGAGTGAGGAACTGTGTACTTTGAGGTATTGCGGTGATGTACTTTGTAGTTTGAGGTAGTGCAGTGAGGTACTTTGTAGTTTGAGGTAGTAGAGTGAGGTACTTTGTACTTTGAGGTAGTGCGGTGCGTTATTTTGTACTTTGAGGTAGTAGAGTGAGGTACTTTGTACTTTGAGGTAGTGCAGTGAGGAACTTTGTACTTTGAGGTAGTAGAGTGAGGTACTTTGTACTTTGAGGTAGGGCGGTGAGGAACTTTGTACTTTGAGGTCGTGCAGTGAGGAGCTTTGTACTTTGAGATAGTGCAGTGAGGTACTTTGTACATTGAGGTAGTGCAATGAGGTACTTTGTACTTTGAAGTAGTGCGGTGAGGAACTTTGTACTTTGAGGTAGTAGAGTGAGGTACTTTGTACTTTGAGGAAGTAGAGTGAGTTACTTTGTACTTTGACGTAGTGCAGTGAGGTACTTTGCACTTTGAGGTAGTGCGGTGAGGAACTTTGTAATTTGAGGGAGTAGAGTGAGGTAGTTTGTACTTTGAGGTAGTAGAGTGAGAAACTTTGTACTTTGAGGTAGTAGAGTGAGGTACTTGGTATTTTGAGGTAGTGCGGTGAGGTACTTTGTACTTTTAGGTAGTAGAGTGAGGTACTTTGTACTTTGAGGTAGGGCGGTGAGGAACTTTGTACTTTGAGGTCGTGCAGTGAGGAACTTTGTACTTTGAGGTAGTGCGGTGAGGTACTTTGTACTTTGAGGTAATAGAGTGAAGTAATTTGTACGTTGAGGTAGTAGAGAGAGGTACTTTGTACTTTGAGGTAGTAGAGTGAGGAACTTTGTCCTTTGAGGTAGTGTATTGAGGAACTTTACAATTTGAGGTAGTAAGGTGAGGTACTTTGTACTTTGAGGTAGTGCGGTGAGGTAATTTGTACTTTGAGGTAGTAGAGTGAGGTACTTTGTACTTTGAGGTAGTGCAGTGAGGTACTTTGCACTTTGAGGTATTGCACTGAGGAACTTTGTACTTTGAGGTAGTGGAGTGAGGTAGTTTGTACTTTGAGGTAGTGCGGTGAGGTACTTTGTACTTTGAGGTAGTAGAGTGAGGTACTTTGTACTTTGAGGTAGTAGAGTGAGGAACTTTGTACTTTGAGGTCGTGCGGTGAGGTACTTTGAGGTAGTGCAGTGAGGAACTTTGTACTTTGAGGTAGTGCGGTGCAGTACTTTGTACTTTGAGGTAGTGCAGTGAGGAACTTTGTACTTTGAGGTAGTAGAGTGAGGTACTTTGTACTTTGAGGTAGGGCGGTGAGGAACTTTGTACTTTGAGGTCGTGCAGTGAGGTACTTTGTACTTTGAGGTAGGAGAGTGAGGTACTTTGTACTTTGAGGTAGTGCGGTGAGGTACTTTGTACTTTGAGGTAGTAGAGTGAGGTACTTCGTACTTTGAGGTAGTGGAGTGAGGAACTTTGTACTTTGAGGTAGTAGAGTGAGGTACTTTGTACTTTGAAGTAGTGCGGTGAGGTACTTTTTACTTTGAGGTAGTAGAGTGAGGAACTTTGTACTTTGAGGTCGTGCAGTGAGGAACTTTGTACTTTGAGGTAGTGCGGTGAGGTACTTTGTACTTTGAGGTAGTGCAATGGGGTACTTTGTACTTAGAAGTAGTGCGGGGCGGAACTTTGTACTTTGAGGTAGTAGAGTGAGGTACTTTGTACTTTGAGGAAGTAGAGTGAGGTACTTTGTACTTTGAGGTAGTGCAGTGAGGAACTTTGTACTTTGAGGTAGTAGAGTGAGGTACTTTTTACTTTGAGGTAGTGCGGTGAGGAACTTTGTACTATGAGGTAGTGCGGTGAGGTACTTTGTAATTTGAGGTAGTAGAGTGTGGAACTGTGTACTTTGAGGTATTGCGGTGATGTACTTTGTAGTTTGAGGTAGTGCAGTGAGGTACTTTGTACTTTGAGGTAGTAGAGTGAGGTACTTTGTACTTTGAGGTAGTGCGGTGCGTTATTTTGTACTTTGAGGTAGTAGAGTGAGGTACTTTGTACTTTGAGGTAGTGCAGTGAGGAACTTTGTACTTTGAGGTAGTAGAGTGAGGTACTTTGTACTTTGAGGTAGGGCGGTGAGGAACTTTGTACTTTGAGGTCGTGCAGTGAGGAGCTTTGTACTTTGAGATAGTGCAGTGAGGTGCTTTGTACTTTGAGGTAGTGCAATGAGGTACTTTGTACTTTGAAGTAGTGCGGTGAGGAACTTTGTACTTTGAGGTAGTAGAGTGAGGTACTTTGTACTTTGAGGAAGTAGAGTGAGGTACTTTGTACTTTGACGTAGTGCAGTGAGGTACTTTGCACTTTGAGGTAGTGCGGTGAGAAACTTTGTAATTTGAGGGAGTAGAGTGAGGTAGTTTGTACTTTGAGGTATTAGAGTGAGGAACTTTGTACATTGAGGTAGTAGAGTGAGGTACTTGGTACTTTGAGGTAGTGCGGTGAGGTACTTTGTACTTTTAGGTAGTAGAGTGAGGTACTTTGTACTTTGAGGTAGGGCGGTGAGGAACTTTGTACTTTGAGGTCGTGCAGTGAGGAACTTTGTACTTTGAGGTAGTGCGGTGAGGTACTTTGTACTTTGAGGTAATAGAGTGAGGTAATTTGTACGTTGAGGTAGTAGAGAGAGGAACTTTGTACTTTGAGGTAGTAGAGTGAGGTACTTTTTACTTTGAGGTAGTGCGGTGAGGAACTTTGTACTATGAGGTAGTGCGGTGAGGTACGTTGTACTTTGAGGTAGTAGTGTGAGGAACTGTGTACTTTGAGGTATTGCGGTGATGTACTTTGTAGTTTGAGGTAGTGCAGTGAGGTACTTTGTACTTTGAGGTAGTAGAGTGAGGTACTTTGTACTTTGAGGTAGTGCGGTGCGTTATTTTGTACTTTGAGGTAGTAGAGTGAGGTACTTTGTACTTTGAGGTAGGGCGGTGAGGAACTTTGTACTTTGAGGTCGTGCAGTGAGGAGCTTTGTACTTTGAGATAGTGCAGTGTGGTACTTTGTACTTTGAGGTAGTGCAATCAGGTACTTTGTACTTTGAAGTAGTGCGGTGAGGAACTTTGTACTTTGAGGTAGTAGAGTGAGGTACTTTGTACTTTGAGGAAGTAGAGAGAGGTACTGTGTACTTTGACGTAGTGCAGTGAGGTACTTTGCACTTTGAGGTAGTGCGGTGAGGAACTTTGTAATTTGAGGGAGTAGAGTGAGGTAGTTTGTACTTTGAGGTAGTAGAGTGAGGAACTTTGTACTTTGAGGTAGTAGAGTGAGGTACTTGGTACTTTGAGGTAGTGCGGTGAGGTACTTTGTACTTTTAGGTAGTAGAGTGAGGTACTTTGTAGTTTGAGGTAGTGCGGTGAGGTACTTTGTACTTTGAGGTAGTGCGGTGAGGTACTTTTTACTTTGAGGTAGTAGAGTGAGGAACTTTGTACTTTGAGGTAGTGCGGTGAGGTACATTGTACTTTGAGGTAGTAGAGTGAGGTACTTTGTACTTTGAGGTAGTGCAGTGAGGTACTTTGTACTTTGATGTAGTGCAGTGAGGAACTTTGTACTTTGAGGTAGTAGAGTGAGGTACTTTGTACTTTGAGGTAGTGCGGTCAGGTACTTTGTACTTTGAGGTAGTAGAGTGAGGTACTTTGTACTTTGAGGTAGGGCGGTGAGGAGCTTTGTACTTTGAGGTCGTGCAGTGAGGAACTTTGTACTTTGAGGTAGTGCAGTGAGGTGCTTTGTACTTTGAGGTAGTTCAGTGAGGTATTTTGTTCTTTGAGGTAGTGCAATGAGGTACTTTGTACTTTGAAGTAGTGCGGTGAGGAACTTTGTACTTTGAGGTAGTAGAGTGAGGTACTTTGTACTTTGAGGAAGTAGAGTGAGGTACTTTGTACTTTGACGTAGTGCAGTGAGGTACTTTGCACTTTGAGGTAGTGCGGTGAGGAACTTTGTAATTTGAGGTAGTAGAGTGAGGTAGTTTGTACTTTGAGGTAGTAGAGTGAGGAACTTTGTACTTTGAGGTAGTGTAGTGAGGAACTTTGTACTTTGAGGTAGTAGAGTGAGGTACTTTGTACTTTGAGGTAGTGCGGTGAGGTAATTTGTACTTTGAGGAAGTAGAGTGAGGTAGTTTGTACTTTGAGGTAGTGCTGTCAGGAACTTTGTACTTTGAGGCAGTGCAATGAGGTACTTTATACTTTGAAGTAGTGCGGTGAGGAACTTTGTACTTGAGGTAGTAGAGTGAGGTACTTTGTACTTGGAGGAAGTAGAGTGGGGTACTTTGTACTTTGAGGTAGTGCGGTAAAGAACTTTGTACTTTGAGGTAGTGCGGTGAGGTACTTTGTACTTTGAGGTAGTAGAGTGAGGAACTGTGTACTTTGAGGAAGTGCGGTGAGGTACCTTGTACTTTGAGGTAGTGCCGTGAGGTACTTTGTACTTTGAGGTAGAAGAGTGAGGTACTTTGTACTTTGAGGTACTAGAGTGAGGAACTTTGTACTTTGAGGTAGAGCAGTGAGGTACTTTGAGGTAGTGCGGTGAAGAACTTTGTACTTTGAGGTAGTAGAGTGAGGTACTTTGTACTTTGAGGTAGTAGAGTGATGTACCTTGTACTTTGAGGTAGTGCAGTGAGGTACTTTGTACTCTGAGGTACTAGAGTGAGGTACTTTGTACTTTGAGGTAGTGCGGTGAGGTAGTGCAGTGAGGAACTTTGTACTTGAGGTAGTGCGGTGCAGTACTTTGTACTTTGAGGTAGTGTAGTGACGTACTTTGTAGTCTGAGGTAGTAGAGTGAGGTACTTTGCACTTTGAGGTAGTAGAGTGAGGTACTTTGTACTTTGAGATTGTGCGGTTAGGTAGTTTGTACTTTGAGGTAGTAGAGTGGGGTACTTTGTACTTTGAGGTAGTGCAGTGAGGTACTTTGTACTTTGAGGTAGTAGAGTGAGGTACTTTGTACTTTGAGGTAGTGCGGTGAGGTACTTTGTACTTTGAGGTAGTAGAGTGAGGTACTTTGTACTTTGAGGTAGTGCAGTGAGGTACTTTGTACTTTGAGGTAGTGCAGTGAGGAACTTTGTACTTTGAGGTAGTAGAGTGAGGTACTTTGTACTTTGAGGTAGTGCGGTGAGGTACTTTTTACTTTGAGGTAGTAGAGTGAGGAACTTTGTACTTTGAGGTCGTGCAGTGAGGAACTTTGTACTTTGAGGTAGTGCGGTGAGGTACTTTGTACTTTGAGGTAGTGCAATGGGGTACTTTGTACTTAGAAGTAGTGCGGGGCGGAACTTTGTACTTTGAGGTAGTAGAGTGAGGTACTTTGTACTTTGAGGAAGTAGAGTGAGGTACTTTGTACTTTGAGGTAGTGCAGTGAGGAACTTTGTACTTTGAGGTAGTAGAGTGAGGTACTTTTTACTTTGAGGTAGTGCGGTGAGGAACTTTGTACTATGAGGTAGTGCGGTGAGGTACTTTGTACTTTGAGGTAGTAGAGTGAGGAACTGTGTACTTTGAGGTATTGCGGTGATGTACTTTGTAGTTTGAGGTAGTGCAGTGAGGTACTTTGTAGTTTGAGGTAGTAGAGTGAGGTACTTTGTACTTTGAGGTAGTGCGGTGCGTTATTTTGTACTTTGAGGTAGTAGAGTGAGGTACTTTGTACTTTGAGGTAGTGCAGTGAGGAACTTTGTACTTTGAGGTAGTAGAGTGAGGTACTTTGTACTTTGAGGTAGGGCGGTGAGGAACTTTGTACTTTGAGGTCGTGCAGTGAGGAGCTTTGTACTTTGAGATAGTGCAGTGAGGTACTTTGTACATTGAGGTAGTGCAATGAGGTACTTTGTACTTTGAAGTAGTGCGGTGAGGAACTTTGTACTTTGAGGTAGTAGAGTGAGGTACTTTGTACTTTGAGGAAGTAGAGTGAGTTACTTTGTACTTTGACGTAGTGCAGTGAGGTACTTTGCACTTTGAGGTAGTGCGGTGAGGAACTTTGTAATTTGAGGGAGTAGAGTGAGGTAGTTTGTACTTTGAGGTAGTAGAGTGAGAAACTTTGTACTTTGAGGTAGTAGAGTGAGGTACTTGGTATTTTGAGGTAGTGCGGTGAGGTACTTTGTACTTTTAGGTAGTAGAGTGAGGTACTTTGTACTTTGAGGTAGGGCGGTGAGGAACTTTGTACTTTGAGGTCGTGCAGTGAGGAACTTTGTACTTTGAGGTAGTAGAGGTGAGGTACTTTGTACTTTGAGGTAAGTAGAGTGAGTACTTTGTACGTTGAGCGTAGTAGCAGTGAGGTACTTTGTCACTTTGAGGTAGTAGCGTGAGGAACTTTGTAATTTGAGGTAGTAGAGTGAGGTAGTTTGTACTTTGAGGTAGTAGAGTGAGGAACTTTGTACTTTGAGGTAGTGTAGTGAGGAACTTTGTACTTTGAGGTAGTAGAGTGAGGTACTTTGTACTTTGAGGTAGTGCGGTGAGGTAATTTGTACTTTGAGGAAGTAGAGTGAGGTAGTTTGTACTTTGAGGTAGTGCTGTCAGGAACTTTGTACTTTGAGGCAGTGCAGGTACTTTGTACTTTGAGGTAGTAGAGTGAGGTACTTTGTACTTTGAGGTAGTAGAGTGAGGAACTTTGTACTTTGAGGTCGTGCGGTGAGGTACTTTGAGGTAGTGCAGTGAGGAACTTTGTACTTTGAGGTAGTGCGGTGCAGTACTTTGTACTTTGAGGTAGTGCAGTGAGGAACTTTGTACTTTGAGGTAGTAGAGTGAGGTACTTTGTACTTTGAGGTAGGGCGGTGAGGAACTTTGTACTTTGAGGTCGTGCAGTGAGGTACTTTGTACTTTGAGGTAGGAGAGTGAGGTACTTTGTACTTTGAGGTAGTGCGGTGAGGTACTTTGTACTTTGAGGTAGTAGAGTGAGGTACTTCGTACTTTGAGGTAGTGGAGTGAGGAACTTTGTACTTTGAGGTAGTAGAGTGAGGTACTTTGTACTTTGAAGTAGTGCGGTGAGGTACTTTTTACTTTGAGGTAGTAGAGTGAGGAACTTTGTACTTTGAGGTAGTGCGGTGAGGTACTTTGTACTTTGAGGTAGTGCAATGGGGTACTTTGTACTTAGAAGTAGTGCGGGGCGGAGCTTTGTACTTTGAGGTAGTAGAGTGAGGTACTTTGTACTTTGAGGAAGTAGAGTGAGGTACTTTGTACTTTGAGGTAGTGCAGTGAGGAACTTTGTACTTTGAGGTAGTAGAGTGAGGTACTTTTTACTTTGAGGTAGTGCGGTGAGGAACTTTGTACTATGAGGTAGTGCGGTGAGGTACTTTGTAATTTGAGGTAGTAGAGTGTGGAACTGTGTACTTTGAGGTATTGCGGTGATGTACTTTGTAGTTTGAGGTAGTGCAGTGAGGTACTTTGTACTTTGAGGTAGTAGAGTGAGGTACTTTGTACTTTGAGGTAGTGCGGTGCGTTATTTTGTACTTTGAGGTAGTAGAGTGAGGTACTTTGTACTTTGAGGTAGTGCAGTGAGGAACTTTGTACTTTGAGGTAGTAGAGTGAGGTACTTTGTACTTTGAGGTAGGGCGGTGAGGAACTTTGTACTTTGAGGTCGTGCAGTGAGGAGCTTTGTACTTTGAGATAGTGCAGTGAGGTGCTTTGTACTTTGAGGTAGTGCAATGAGGTACTTTGTACTTTGAAGTAGTGCGGTGAGGAACTTTGTACTTTGAGGTAGTAGAGTGAGGTACTTTGTACTTTGAGGAAGTAGAGTGAGGTACTTTGTACTTTGACGTAGTGCAGTGAGGTACTTTGCACTTTGAGGTAGTGCGGTGAGAAACTTTGTAATTTGAGGGAGTAGAGTGAGGTAGTTTGTACTTTGAGGTATTAGAGTGAGGAACTTTGTACATTGAGGTAGTAGAGTGAGGTACTTGGTACTTTGAGGTAGTGCGGTGAGGTACTTTGTACTTTTAGGTAGTAGAGTGAGGTACTTTGTACTTTGAGGTAGGGCGGTGAGGAACTTTGTACTTTGAGGTCGTGCAGTGAGGAACTTTGTACTTTGAGGTAGTGCGGTGAGGTACTTTGTACTTTGAGGTAATAGAGTGAGGTAATTTGTACGTTGAGGTAGTAGAGAGAGGAACTTTGTACTTTGAGGTAGTAGAGTGAGGTACTTTTTACTTTGAGGTAGTGCGGTGAGGAACTTTGTACTATGAGGTAGTGCGGTGAGGTACGTTGTACTTTGAGGTAGTAGTGTGAGGAACTGTGTACTTTGAGGTATTGCGGTGATGTACTTTGTAGTTTGAGGTAGTGCAGTGAGGTACTTTGTACTTTGAGGTAGTAGAGTGAGGTACTTTGTACTTTGAGGTAGTGCGGTGCGTTATTTTGTACTTTGAGGTAGTAGAGTGAGGTACTTTGTACTTTGAGGTAGGGCGGTGAGGAACTTTGTACTTTGAGGTCGTGCAGTGAGGAGCTTTGTACTTTGAGATAGTGCAGTGTGGTACTTTGTACTTTGAGGTAGTGCAATCAGGTACTTTGTACTTTGAAGTAGTGCGGTGAGGAACTTTGTACTTTGAGGTAGTAGAGTGAGGTACTTTGTACTTTGAGGAAGTAGAGAGAGGTACTGTGTACTTTGACGTAGTGCAGTGAGGTACTTTGCACTTTGAGGTAGTGCGGTGAGGAACTTTGTAATTTGAGGGAGTAGAGTGAGGTAGTTTGTACTTTGAGGTAGTAGAGTGAGGAACTTTGTACTTTGAGGTAGTAGAGTGAGGTACTTGGTACTTTGAGGTAGTGCGGTGAGGTACTTTGTACTTTTAGGTAGTAGAGTGAGGTACTTTGTAGTTTGAGGTAGTGCGGTGAGGTACTTTGTACTTTGAGGTAGTGCGGTGAGGTACTTTTTACTTTGAGGTAGTAGAGTGAGGAACTTTGTACTTTGAGGTCGTGCAGTGAGGAACTTTGTACTTTGAGGTAGTGCGGTGAGGTACTTTGTACTTTGAGGTAGTGCAATGGGGTACTTTGTACTTAGAAGTAGTGCGGGGCGGAACTTTGTACTTTGAGGTAGTAGAGTGAGGTACTTTGTACTTTGAGGAAGTAGAGTGAGGTACTTTGTACTTTGAGGTAGTGCATTGAGGAACTTTGTACTTTGAGGTAGTAGAGTGAGGTACTTTTTACTTTGAGGTAGTGCGGTGAGGAACTTTGTACTATGAGGTAGTGCGGTGAGGTACTTTGTACTTTGAGGTAGTAGAGTGTGGAACTGTGTACTTTGAGGTATTGCGGTGATGTACTTTGTAGTTTGAGGTAGTGCAGTGAGGTACTTTGTACTTTGAGGTAGTAGAGTGCGGTACTTTGTACTTTGAGGTAGTGCGGTGCGTTATTTTGTACTTTGAGGTAGTAGAGTGAGGTACTTTGTACTTTGAGGTAGTGCAGTGAGGAACTTTGTACTTTGAGGTAGTAGAGTGAGGTACTTTGTACTTTGAGGTAGGGCGGTGAGGAACTTTGTACTTTGAGGTCGTGCAGTGAGGAGCTTTGTACTTTGAGATAGTGCAGTGAGGTACTTTGTACTTTGAGGTAGTGCAATGAGGTACTTTGTACTTTGAGGAAGTAGAGTGAGGTACTTTGTACTTTGACGTAGTGCAGTGAGGTACTTTGCACGTTGAGGTAGTGCGGTGAGAAACTTTGTAATTTGAGGGAGTAGAGTGAGGTAGTTTGTACTTTGAGGTAGTAGAGTGAGGAACTTGGTACTTTGAGGTAGTGCGGTGAGGTACTTTGTACTTTTAGGTAGTAGAGTGAGGTACTTTGTACTTTGAGGTAGGGCGGTGAGGAACTTTGTACTTTGAGGTCGTGCAGTGAGGAACTTTGTACTTTGAGGTAGTGCGGTGAGGTACTTTGTACTTTGAGGTAATAGAGTGAGGTAATTTGTACGTTGAGGTAGTAGAGAGAGGTACTTTGTACTTTGAGGTAGTAGAGTGAGGAACTTTGTACTTTGAGGTAGTGTATTGAGGAACTTTACAATTTGAGGTAGTAAGGTGAGGTACTTTGTACTTTGAGGTAGTGCGGTGAGGTAATTTGTACTTTGAGGTAGTAGAGTGAGGTACTTTGTACTTTGAGGTAGTGCAGTGAGGTACTTTGTACTTTGAGGTACTGCAGTGAGGAACTTTGTACTTTGAGGTAGTGGAGTGAGGTACTTTGTACTTTGAGGTAGTAGAGTGAGGTACTTTGTACTTTGAGGTAGTAGAGTGAGGAACTTTGTACTTTGAGGTAGTAGAGTGAGGTACTTTGTACTTTGAGGTAGTGCAGTGAGGTACTTTGTACTTTGAGGTAGTGCAGTGAGGAACTTTGTACTTTGAGGTAGCAGAGTGAGGTACTTTGTACTTTGAGGTAGTGCGGTGAGGTACTTTTTACTTTGAGGTAGTAGAGTGAGGTACTTTGTACTTTGAGGTAGGGCGGTGAGGAACTTTGTACTTTGAGGTCGTGCAGTGAGGAACTTTGTACTTTGAGGTAGTGCAGTGAGGTGCTTTGTACTTTGAGGTAGTGCGGTGAGGTACTTTGTACTTTGAGGTAGTGCAATGGGGTACTTTGTACTTTGAAGTAGTGCGGGGAGGAACTTTGTACTTTGAGGTGGTAGAGTGAGGTACGTTGTACTTTGAGGAAGTAGAGTGAGGTACTTTGTACTTTGAGGTAGTGCAGTGAGGAACTTTGTACTTTGAGGTAGTAGAGTGAGGTACTTTTTACTTTGAGGTAGTGCGGTGAGGAACTTTGTACTATGAGGTAGTGCGGTGAGGTACTTTGTACTTTGAGGTAGTAGTGTGAGGAACTGTGTACTTTGAGGTATTGCGGTGATGTACTTTGTAGTTTGAGGTAGTGCAGTGAGGTACTTTGTACTTTGAGGTAGTAGAGTGAGGTACTTTGTACTTTGAGGTAGTGCGGTGCGTTATTTTGTACTTTGAGGTAGTAGAGTGAGGTACTTTGTACTTTCAGGTAGTGCAGTGAGGAACTTTGTACTTTGAGGTAGTAGAGTGAGGTACTTTGTACTTTGAGGTAGGGCGGTGAGGAACTTTGTACTTTGAGGTCGTCCAGTGAGGAGCTTTGTACTTTGAGATAGTGCAGTGAGGTACTTTGTACTTTGAGGTAGTGCAATGAGGTACATTGTACTTTGAAGTAGTGCGGTGAGGAACTTTGTACTTTGAGGTAGTAGAGTGAGGTACTTTGTACTTTGAGGAAGTAGAGTGAGGTACTTTGTACTTTGACGTAGTGCAGTGAGGTACTTTGCACTTTGAGGTAGTGCGGTGAGGAACTTTGTAATTTGAGGGAGTAGAGTGAGGTAGTTTGTACATTGAGGTAGTAGAGTGAGGAACTTTGTACTTTGAGGTAGTAGAGTGAGGTACTTGGTACTTTGAGGTAGTGCGGTGAGGTACTTTGTACGTTTGGGTAGTAGAGTGAGTTACTTTGTACTTTGAGGTAGGGCGGTGAGGAACTTTGTACTTTGAGGTCGTGCAGTGAGGAACTTTGTACTTTGAGGTAGTGCGGTGAGGTACTTTGTACTTTGAGGTAATAGAGTGAGGTAATTTGTACGTTGAGGTAGTAGAGAGAGGTACTTTGTACTTTGAGGTAGTAGAGTGAGGAACTTTGTACTTTGAGGTAGTGTATTGAGGAACTTTACAATTTGAGGTAGTAAGGTGAGGTACTTTGTACTTTGAGGTAGTGCGGTGAGGTAATTTGTACTTTGAGGTAGTAGAGTGAGGTACTTTGTACTTTGAGGTAGTGCAGTGAGGTACTTTGTACTTTGAGGTATTGCAGTGAGGAACTTTGTACTTTGTGGTAGTGGAGTGAGGTACTTTGTACTTTGAGGTAGTGCGGTGAGGTACTTTGTACTTTGAGGTAGTGCAGTGAGGAACTTTGTACTTTGAGGTAGCAGAGTGAGGTACTTTGTACTTTGAGGTAGTGCGGTGAGGTACTTTTTACTTTGAGGTAGTAGAGTGAGGTACTTTGTACTTTGAGGGAGGGCGGTGAGGAACTTTGTACTTTGAGGTCGTGCAGTGAGGAACTTTGTACTTTGAGGTAGTGCAGTGAGGTGCTTTGTACTTTGAGGTAGTGCGGTGAGGTACTTTGTACTTTGAGGTAGTGCAATGGGGTACTTTGTACTTTGAAGTAGTGCGGGGAGGAACTTTGTACTTTGAGGTAGTAGAGTGAGGTACGTTGTACTTTGAGGAAGTAGAGTGAGGTACTTTGTACTTTGAGGTAGTGCAGTGAGGAACTTTGTACTTTGAGGTAGTAGAGTGAGGTACTTTTTACTTTGAGGTAGTGCGGTGACGAACTTTGTACTATGAGGTAGTGCGGTGAGGTACTTTGTACTTTGAGGTAGTAGTGTGAGGAACTGTGTACTTTGAGGTATTGCGGTGATGTACTTTGTAGTTTGAGGTAGTGCAGTGAGGTACTTTGTACTTTGAGGTAGTAGAGTGAGGTACTTTGTACTTTGAGGTAGTGCGGTGCGTTATTTTGTACTTTGAGGTTGTAGAGTGAGGTACTTTGTACTTTGAGGTAGTGCAGTGAGGAACTTTGTACTTTGAGGTAGTAGAGTGAGGTACTTTGTACTTTGAGGTAGGGTGGTGAGGAACTTTGTACTTTGCGGTCGTGCAGTGAGGAACTTTGTACTTTGAGGTAGTGCAGTGAGGTACTTTGTACTTTGAGGTAGTGCAATGAGGTACTTTGTACTTTGAAGTAGTGCGGTGAGGAACTTTGTACTTTGAGGTAGTAGAGTGAGGTACTTTGTACTTTGAGGAAGTAGAGTGAGGTACTTTGTACTTTGATGTAGTGCAGTGAGGTACTTTGCACTTTGAGGTAGTGCGGTGAGGAACTTTGTAATTTGAGGTAGTAGAGTGAGGTAGTTTGTACTTTGAGGTAGTAGAGTGAGGAACTTTGTACTTTGAGGTAGTAGAGTGAAGTAGTTTGTACTTTGAGGTAGTGCTGTCAGGAACTTTGTACTTTGAGGTAGTGCAATGAGGTACTTTATACTTTGAAGTAGTGCGGTGAGGAACTTTGTACTTGAGGTAGTAGAGTGAGGTACTTTGTACTTGGAGGAAGTAGAGTGAGGTACTTTGTACTTTGAGGTAGCGCGGTAAGGAACTTTGTACTTTGAGGTAGCGCGGTGAGGTACTTTGTACTTTGAGGTAGTAGAGTGAGGAACTGTGTACTTTGAGGAAGTGCGGTGAGGTACTTTGTACGTTGAGGTAGTGCAGTGAGGTACTTTGTACTTTGAGGTAGTAGAGTGAGGTACTTTGTACTTTGAGGTTGTGCGGGGAGGTAGTTTGTACTTTGAGGTATTAGAGTGAGGTACTTTGCACTTTGAGGTAGTGCAGTGAGGAACTTTGTACTTTGAGGTAGTAGAGTGAGGTACTTTGTACTTTGAGGTAGTGCGGTGAGGTACATTGTACTTTGAGGTAGTAGAGTGAGGTACTTTGTACTTTGAGGTAGTGCAGTGAGGTACTTTGTACTTTGAGGTAGTGCAGTGAGGAACTTTGTACTTTGAGGTAGTAGAGTGAGGTACTTTGTACTTTGAGGTAGTGCGGTCAGGTACTTTGTACTTTGAGGTAGTAGAGTGAGGTACTTTGTACTTTGAGGTAGGGCGGTGAGGAGCTTTGTACTTTGAGGTCGTGCAGTGAGGAACTTTGTACTTTGAGGTAGTGCAGTGAGGTGCTTTGTACTTTGAGGTAGTGCAGTGAGGTATTTTGTACTTTGAGGTAGTGCAATGAGGTACTTTGTACTTTGAAGTAGTGCGGTGAGGAACTTTGTACTTTGAGGTAGTAGAGTGAGGTACTTTGTACTTTGAGGTAGTGCAGTGAGGTACTTTGTACTTTGAGGTAGTGCGGTGAGGAACTTTGTAATTTGAGGTAGTAGAGTGAGGTAGTTTGTACTTTGAGGTAGTAGAGTGAGGAACTTTGTACTTTGAGGTAGTAGAGTGAAGTAGTTTGTACTTTGAGGTAGTGCTGTCAGGAACTTTGTACTTTGAGGTAGTGCAATGAGGTACTTTATACTTTGAAGTAGTGCGGTGAGGAACTTTGTACTTGAGGTAGTAGAGTGAGGTACTTTGTACTTGGAGGAAGTAGAGTGAGGTACTTTGTACTTTGAGGTAGCGCGGTAAGGAACTTTGTACTTTGAGGTAGTGCGGTGAGGTACTTTGTACTTTGAGGTAGTAGAGTGAGGAACTGTGTACTTTGAGGAAGTGCGGTGAGGTACTTTGTACGTTGAGGTAGTGCAGTGAGGTACTTTGTACTTTGAGGTAGTAGAGTGAGGTACTTTGTACTTTGAGGTTGTGCGGGGAGGTAGTTTGTACTTTGAGGTATTAGAGTGAGGTACTTTGCACTTTGAGGTAGTGCAGTGAGGAACTTTGTACTTTGAGGTAGTAGAGTGAGGTACTTTGTACTTTGAGGTAGTGCGGTGAGGTACATTGTACTTTGAGGTAGTAGAGTGAGGTACTTTGTACTTTGAGGTAGTGCAGTGAGGTACTTTGTACTTTGAGGTAGTGCAGTGAGGAACTTTGTACTTTGAGGTAGTAGAGTGAGGTACTTTGTACTTTGAGGTAGTGCGGTCAGGTACTTTGTACTTTGAGGTAGTAGAGTGAGGTACTTTGTACTTTGAGGTAGGGCGGTGAGGAGCTTTGTACTTTGAGGTCGTGCAGTGAGGAACTTTGTACTTTGAGGTAGTGCAGTGAGGTGCTTTGTACTTTGAGGTAGTGCAGTGAGGTATTTTGTACTTTGAGTAAGTGCAATGAGGTACTTTGTACTTTGAAGTAGTGCGGTGAGGAACTTTGTACTTTGAGGTAGTAGAGTGAGGTACTTTGTACTTTGAGGAAGTAGAGTGAGGTACTTTGTACTTTGACGTAGTGCAGTGAGGTACTTTGCACTTTGAGGTAGTGCGGTGAGGAACTTTGTAATTTGAGGTAGTAGAGTGAGGTAGTTTGTACTTTGAGGTAGTAGAGTGAGGAACTTTGTACTTTGAGGTAGTGTAGTGAGGAACTTTGTACTTTGAGGTAGTAGAGTGAGGTACTTTGTACTTTGAGGTAGTGCGGTGAGGTAATTTGTACTTTGAGGAAGTAGAGTGAGGTAGTTTGTACTTTGAGGTAGTGCTGTCAGGAACTTTGTACTTTGAGGTAGTGCAATGAGGTACTTTATACTTTGAAGTAGTGCGGTGAGGAACTTTGTACTTGAGGTAGTAGAGTGAGGTACTTTGTACTTGGAGGAAGTAGAGTGGGGTACTTTGTACTTTGAGGTAGTGCGGTAAAGAACTTTGTACTTTCAGGTAGTGCGGTGAGGTACTTTGTACTTTGAGGTAGTAGAGTGAGGAACTGTGTAATTTGAGGAAGTGCGGTGAGGTAATTTGTACTTTGAGGTAGTGCCGTGAGGTACTTTGTACTTTGAGGTAGTAGAGTGAGGTACTTTGTACTTTGAGGTACTAGAGTGAGGAACTTTGTACTTTGAGGTAGTGCAGTGAGGTACTTTGAGGTAGTGCGGTGAAGAACTTTGTACTTTGAGGTAGTAGAGTGAGGTACTTTGTACTTTGAGGTAGTAGAGTGATGTACCTTGTACTTTGAGGTAGTGCAGTGAGGTACTTTGTACTCTGAGGTACTAGAGTGAGGTACTTTGTACTTTGAGGTAGTGCGGTGAGGTAGTGCAGTGAGGAACTTTGTACTTGAGGTAGTGCGGCGCAGTACTTTGTACTTTGAGGTAGTGTAGTGACGTACTTTGTAGTCTGAGGTAGTAGAGTGAGGTACTTTGCACTTTGAGGTAGTAGAGTGAGGTACTTTGTACTTTGAGATTGTGCGGTTAGGTAGTTTGTACTTTGAGGTAGTAGAGTGGGGTACTTTGTACTTTGAAGTAGTGCAGTGAGGTACTTTGTACTTTGAGGTAGTAGAGTGAGGTACTTTGTACTTTGAGGTAGTGCGGTGAGGTACTTTGTACTTTGAGGTAGTAGAGTGAGGTACTTTGTACTTTGAGGTAGTGCAGTGAGGTACTTTGTACTTTGAGGTAGTGCAGTGAGGAACTTTGTACTTTGAGGTAGTAGAGTGAGGTACTTTGTACTTTGAGGTAGTGCGGTGAGGTACTTTTTACTTTGAGGTAGTAGAGTGAGGAACTTTGTACTTTGAGGTCGTGCAGTGAGGAACTTTGTACTTTGAGGTAGTGCGGTGAGGTACTTTGTACTTTGAGGTAGTGCAATGGGGTACTTTGTACTTAGAAGTAGTGCGGGGCGGAACTTTGTACTTTGAGGTAGTAGAGTGAGGTACTTTGTACTTTGAGGAAGTAGAGTGAGGTACTTTGTACTTTGAGGTAGTGCATTGAGGAACTTTGTACTTTGAGGTAGTAGAGTGAGGTACTTTTTACTTTGAGGTAGTGCGGTGAGGAACTTTGTACTATGAGGTAGTGCGGTGAGGTACTTTGTACTTTGAGGTAGTAGAGTGTGGAACTGTGTACTTTGAGGTATTGCGGTGATGTACTTTGTAGTTTGAGGTAGTGCAGTGAGGTACTTTGTACTTTGAGGTAGTAGAGTGCGGTACTTTGTACTTTGAGGTAGTGCGGTGCGTTATTTTGTACTTTGAGGTAGTAGAGTGAGGTACTTTGTACTTTGAGGTAGTGCAGTGAGGAACTTTGTACTTTGAGGTAGTAGAGTGAGGTACTTTGCACTTTGAGGTAGTGCGGTGAGGAACTTTGTAATTTGAGGTAGTAGAGTGAGGTAGTTTGTACTTTGAGGTAGTAGAGTGAGGAACTTTGTACTTTGAGGTAGTGTAGTGAGGAACTTTGTACTTTGAGGTAGTAGAGTGAGGTACTTTGTACTTTGAGGTAGTGCGGTGAGGTAATTTGTACTTTGAGGAAGTAGAGTGAGGTAGTTTGTACTTTGAGGTAGTGCTGTCAGGAACTTTGTACTTTGAGGTAGTGCAATGAGGTACTTTATACTTTGAAGTAGTGCGGTGAGGAACTTTGTACTTGAGGTAGTAGAGTGAGGTACTTTGTACTTGGAGGAAGTAGAGTGGGGTACTTTGTACTTTGAGGTAGTGCGGTAAAGAACTTTGTACTTTCAGGTAGTGCGGTGAGGTACTTTGTACTTTGAGGTAGTAGAGTGAGGAACTGTGTAATTTGAGGAAGTGCGGTGAGGTACTTTGTACTTTGAGGTAGTGCCGTGAGGTACTTTGTACTTTGAGGTAGTAGAGTGAGGTACTTTGTACTTTGAGGTACTAGAGTGAGGAACTTTGTACTTTGAGGTAGTGCAGTGAGGTACTTTGAGGTAGTGCGGTGAAGAACTTTGTACTTTGAGGTAGTAGAGTGAGGTACTTTGTACTTTGAGGTAGTAGAGTGATGTACCTTGTACTTTGAGGTAGTGCAGTGAGGTACTTTGTACTCTGAGGTACTAGAGTGAGGTACTTTGTACTTTGAGGTAGTGCGGTGAGGTAGTGCAGTGAGGAACTTTGTACTTGAGGTAGTGCGGTGCAGTACTTTGTACTTTGAGGTAGTGTAGTGACGTACTTTGTAGTCTGAGGTAGTAGAGTGAGGTACTTTGCACTTTGAGGTAGTAGAGTGAGGTACTTTGTACTTTGAGATTGTGCGGTTAGGTAGTTTGTACTTTGAGGTAGTAGAGTGGGGTACTTTGTACTTTGAGGTAGTGCAGTGAGGTACTTTGTACTTTGAGGTAGTAGAGTGAGGTACTTTGTACTTTGAGGTAGTGCGGTGAGGTACTTTGTACTTTGAGGTAGTAGAGTGAGGTACTTTGTACTTTGAGGTAGTGCAGTGAGGTACTTTGTACTTTGAGGTAGTGCAGTGAGGAACTTTGTACTTTGAGGTAGTAGAGTGAGGTACTTTGTACTTTGAGGTAGTGCGGTGAGGTACTTTTTACTTTGAGGTAGTAGAGTGAGGAACTTTGTACTTTGAGGTCGTGCAGTGAGGAACTTTGTACTTTGAGGTAGTGCGGTGAGGTACTTTGTACTTTGAGGTAGTGCAATGGGGTACTTTGTACTTAGAAGTAGTGCGGGGCGGAACTTTGTACTTTGAGGTAGTAGAGTGAGGTACTTTGTACTTTGAGGAAGTAGAGTGAGGTACTTTGTACTTTGAGGTAGTGCATTGAGGAACTTTGTACTTTGAGGTAGTAGAGTGAGGTACTTTTTACTTTGAGGTAGTGCGGTGAGGAACTTTGTACTATGAGGTAGTGCGGTGAGGTACTTTGTACTTTGAGGTAGTAGAGTGTGGAACTGTGTACTTTGAGGTATTGCGGTGATGTACTTTGTAGTTTGAGGTAGTGCAGTGAGGTACTTTGTACTTTGAGGTAGTAGAGTGCGGTACTTTGTACTTTGAGGTAGTGCGGTGCGTTATTTTGTACTTTGAGGTAGTAGAGTGAGGTACTTTGTACTTTGAGGTAGTGCAGTGAGGAACTTTGTACTTTGAGGTAGTAGAGTGAGGTACTTTGTACTTTGAGGTAGGGCGGTGAGGAACTTTGTACTTTGAGGTCGTGCAGTGAGGAGCTTTGTACTTTGAGATAGTGCAGTGAGGTACTTTGTACTTTGAGGTAGTGCAATGAGGTACTTTGTACTTTGAGGAAGTAGAGTGAGGTACTTTGTACTTTGACGTAGTGCAGTGAGGTACTTTGCACTTTGAGGTAGTGCGGTGAGAAACTTTGTAATTTGAGGGAGTAGAGTGAGGTAGTTTGTACTTTGAGGTAGTAGAGTGAGGTACTTTGTACTTTGAGGTAGGGCGGTGAGGAACTTTGTACTTTGAGGTCGTGCAGTGAGGAACTTTGTACTTTGAGGTAGTGCGGTGAGGTACTTTGTACTTTGAGGTAATAGAGTGAGGTAATTTGTACGTTGAGGTAGTAGAGAGAGGTACTTTGTACTTTGAGGTAGTAGAGTGAGGAACTTTGTAATTTGAGGTAGTGTATTGAGGAACTTTACAATTTGAGGTAGTAAGGTGAGGTACTTTGTACTTTGAGGTAGTGCGGTGAGGTAATTTGTACTTTGAGGTAGTAGAGTGAGGTACTTTGTACTTTGAGGTAGTGCAGTGAGGTACTTTGTACTTTGAGGTACTGCAGTGAGGAACTTTGTACTTTGAGGTAGTGGAGTGAGGTACTTTGTACTTTGAGGTAGTGCGGTGAGGTACTTTGTACTTTGAGGTAGTAGAGTGAGGTACTTTGTACTTTGAGGTAGTAGAGTGAGGAACTTTGTACTTTGAGGTAGTAGAGTGAGGTACTTTGTACTTTGAGGTAGTGCAGTGAGGTACTTTGTACTTTGAGGTAGTGCAGTGAGGAACTTTGTACTTTGAGGTAGCAGAGTGAGGTACTTTGTACTTTGAGGTAGTGCGGTGAGGTACTTTTTACTTTGAGGTAGTAGAGTGAGGTACTTTGTACTTTGAGGTAGGGCGGTGAGGAACTTTGTACTTTGAGGTCGTGCAGTGAGGAACTTTGTACTTTGAGGTAGTGCAGTGAGGTGCTTTGTACTTTGAGGTAGTGCGGTGAGGTACTTTGTACTTTGAGGTAGTGCAATGGGGTACTTTGTACTTTGAAGTAGTGCGGGGAGGAACTTTGTACTTTGAGGTGGTAGAGTGAGGTACGTTGTACTTTGAGGAAGTAGAGTGAGGTACTTTGTACTTTGAGGTAGTGCAGTGAGGAACTTTGTACTTTGAGGTAGTAGAGTGAGGTACTTTTTACTTTGAGGTAGTGCGGTGAGGAACTTTGTACTATGAGGTAGTGCGGTGAGGTACTTTGTACTTTGAGGTAGTAGTGTGAGGAACTGTGTACTTTGAGGTATTGCGGTGATGTACTTTGTAGTTTGAGGTAGTGCAGTGAGGTACTTTGTACTTTGAGGTAGTAGAGTGAGGTACTTTGTACTTTGAGGTAGTGCGGTGCGTTATTTTGTACTTTGAGGTAGTAGAGTGAGGTACTTTGTACTTTGAGGTAGTGCAGTGAGGAACTTTGTACTTTGAGGTAGTAGAGTGAGGTACTTTGTACTTTGAGGTAGGGCGGTGAGGAACTTTGTACTTTGAGGTCGTGCAGTGGGGAGCTTTGTACTTTGAGATAGTGCAGTGAGGTACTTTGTACTTTGAGGTAGTGCAATGAGGTACATTGTACTTTGAAGTAGTGCGGTGAGGAACTTTGTACTTTGAGGTAGTAGAGTGAGGTACTTTGTACTTTGAGGAAGTAGAGTGAGGTACTTTGTACTTCGACGTAGTGCAGTGAGGTACTTTGCACTTTGAGGTAGTGCGGTGAGGAACTTTGTAATTTGAGGGAGTAGAGCGAGGTAGTTTGTACATTGAGGTAGTAGAGTGAGGAACTTTGTACTTTGAGGTAGTAGAGTGAGGTACTTGGTACTTTGAGGTAGTGCGGTGAGGTACTTTGTACGTTTAGGTAGTAGAGTGAGTTACTTTGTACTTTGAGGTAGGGCGGTTAGGAACTTTGTACTTTGAGGTCGTGCAGTGAGGAACTTTGTACTTTGAGGTAGTGCGGTGCGTTATTTTGTACTTTGAGGTTGTAGAGTGAGGTACTTTGTACTTTGAGGTAGTGCAGTGAGGAACTTTGTACTTTGAGGTAGTAGAGTGAGGTACTTTGTACTTTGAGGTAGGGTGGTGAGGAACTTTGTACTTTGCGGTCGTGCAGTGAGGAACTTTGTACTTTGAGGTAGTGCAGTGAGGTACTTTGTACTTTGAGGTAGTAGAGTGAGGTACTTTGTACTTTGAGGAAGTAGAGTGAGGTACTTTGTACTTTGATGTAGTGCAGTGAGGTACTTTGCACTTTGAGGTAGTGCTGTCAGGAACTTTGTACTTTGAGGTAGTGCAATGAGGTACTTTATACTTTGAAGTAGTGCGGTGAGGAACTTTGTACTTGAGGTAGTAGAGTGAGGTACTTTGTACTTGGAGGAAGTAGAGTGAGGTACTTTGTACTTTGAGGTAGCGCGGTAAGGAACTTTGTACTTTGAGGTAGTGCGGTGAGGTACTTTGTACTTTGAGGTAGTAGAGTGAGGAACTGTGTACTTTGAGGAAGTGCGGTGAGGTACTTTGTACTTTGAGGTAGTGCAGTGAGGTACTTTGTACTTTGAGGTAGTAGAGTGAGGTACTTTGTACTTTGAGATTGTGCGGTTAGGTAGTTTGTACTTTGAGGTAGTAGAGTGGGGTACTTTGTACTTTGAGGTAGTGCAGTGAGGTACTTTGTACTTTGAGGTAGTAGAGTGAGGTACTTTGTACTTTGAGGTAGTGCGGTGAGGTACTTTGTACTTTGAGGTAGTAGAGTGAGGTACTTTGTACTTTGAGGTAGTGCAGTGAGGTACTTTGTACTTTGAGGTAGTGCAGTGAGGAACTTTGTACTTTGAGGTAGTAGAGTGAGGTACTTTGTACTTTGAGGTAGTGCGGTGAGGTACTTTTTACTTTGAGGTAGTAGAGTGAGGAACTTTGTACTTTGAGGTCGTGCAGTGAGGAACTTTGTACTTTGAGGTAGTGCGGTGAGGTACTTTGTACTTTGAGGTAGTGCAATGGGGTACTTTGTACTTAGAAGTAGTGCGGGGCGGAACTTTGTACTTTGAGGTAGTAGAGTGAGGTACTTTGTACTTTGAGGAAGTAGAGTGAGGTACTTTGTACTTTGAGGTAGTGCATTGAGGAACTTTGTACTTTGAGGTAGTAGAGTGAGGTACTTTTTACTTTGAGGTAGTGCGGTGAGGAACTTTGTACTATGAGGTAGTGCGGTGAGGTACTTTGTACTTTGAGGTAGTAGAGTGTGGAACTGTGTACTTTGAGGTATTGCGGTGATGTACTTTGTAGTTTGAGGTAGTGCAGTGAGGTACTTTGTACTTTGAGGTAGTAGAGTGCGGTACTTTGTACTTTGAGGTAGTGCGGTGCGTTATTTTGTACTTTGAGGTAGTAGAGTGAGGTACTTTGTACTTTGAGGTAGTGCAGTGAGGAACTTTGTACTTTGAGGTAGTAGAGTGAGGTACTTTGTACTTTGAGGTAGGGCGGTGAGGAACTTTGTACTTTGAGGTCGTGCAGTGAGGAGCTTTGTACTTTGAGATAGTGCAGTGAGGTACTTTGTACTTTGAGGTAGTGCAATGAGGTACTTTGTACTTTGAGGAAGTAGAGTGAGGTACTTTGTACTTTGACGTAGTGCAGTGAGGTACTTTGCACTTTGAGGTAGTGCGGTGAGAAACTTTGTAATTTGAGGGAGTAGAGTGAGGTAGTTTGTACTTTGAGGTAGTAGAGTGAGGTACTTTGTACTTTGAGGTAGGGCGGTGAGGAACTTTGTACTTTGAGGTCGTGCAGTGAGGAACTTTGTACTTTGAGGTAGTGCGGTGAGGTACTTTGTACTTTGAGGTAATAGAGTGAGGTAATTTGTACGTTGAGGTAGTAGAGAGAGGTACTTTGTACTTTGAGGTAGTAGAGTGAGGAACTTTGTAATTTGAGGTAGTGTATTGAGGAACTTTACAATTTGAGGTAGTAAGGTGAGGTACTTTGTACTTTGAGGTAGTGCGGTGAGGTAATTTGTACTTTGAGGTAGTAGAGTGAGGTACTTTGTACTTTGAGGTAGTGCAGTGAGGTACTTTGTACTTTGAGGTACTGCAGTGAGGAACTTTGTACTTTGAGGTAGTGGAGTGAGGTACTTTGTACTTTGAGGTAGTGCGGTGAGGTACTTTGTACTTTGAGGTAGTAGAGTGAGGTACTTTGTACTTTGAGGTAGTAGAGTGAGGAACTTTGTACTTTGAGGTAGTAGAGTGAGGTACTTTGTACTTTGAGGTAGTGCAGTGAGGTACTTTGTACTTTGAGGTAGTGCAGTGAGGAACTTTGTACTTTGAGGTAGCAGAGTGAGGTACTTTGTACTTTGAGGTAGTACGGTGAGGTACTTTTTACTTTGAGGTAGTAGAGTGAGGTACTTTGTACTTTGAGGTAGGGCGGTGAGGAACTTTGTACTTTGAGGTCGTGCAGTGAGGAACTTTGTACTTTGAGGTAGTGCAGTGAGGTGCTTTGTACTTTGAGGTAGTGCGGTGAGGTACTTTGTACTTTGAGGTAGTGCAATGGGGTACTTTGTACTTTGAAGTAGTGCGGGGAGGAACTTTGTACTTTGAGGTGGTAGAGTGAGGTACGTTGTACTTTGAGGAAGTAGAGTGAGGTACTTTGTACTTTGAGGTAGTGCAGTGAGGAACTTTGTACTTTGAGGTAGTAGAGTGAGGTACTTTTTACTTTGAGGTAGTGCGGTGAGGAACTTTGTACTATGAGGTAGTGCGGTGAGGTACTTTGTACTTTGAGGTAGTAGTGTGAGGAACTGTGTACTTTGAGGTATTGCGGTGATGTACTTTGTAGTTTGAGGTAGTGCAGTGAGGTACTTTGTACTTTGAGGTAGTAGAGTGAGGTACTTTGTACTTTGAGGTAGTGCGGTGCGTTATTTTGTACTTTGAGGTAGTAGAGTGAGGTACTTTGTACTTTGAGGTAGTGCAGTGAGGAACTTTGTACTTTGAGGTAGTAGAGTGAGGTACTTTGTACTTTGAGGTAGGGCGGTGAGGAACTTTGTACTTTGAGGTCGTGCAGTGGGGAGCTTTGTACTTTGAGATAGTGCAGTGAGGTACTTTGTACTTTGAGGTAGTGCAATGAGGTACATTGTACTTTGAAGTAGTGCGGTGAGGAACTTTGTACTTTGAGGTAGTAGAGTGAGGTACTTTGTACTTTGAGGAAGTAGAGTGAGGTACTTTGTACTTCGACGTAGTGCAGTGAGGTACTTTGCACTTTGAGGTAGTGCGGTGAGGAACTTTGTAATTTGAGGGAGTAGAGCGAGGTAGTTTGTACATTGAGGTAGTAGAGTGAGGAACTTTGTACTTTGAGGTAGTAGAGTGAGGTACTTGGTACTTTGAGGTAGTGCGGTGAGGTACTTTGTACGTTTAGGTAGTAGAGTGAGTTACTTTGTACTTTGAGGTAGGGCGGTTAGGAACTTTGTACTTTGAGGTCGTGCAGTGAGGAACTTTGTACTTTGAGGTAGTGCGGTGCGTTATTTTGTACTTTGAGGTTGTAGAGTGAGGTACTTTGTACTTTGAGGTAGTGCAGTGAGGAACTTTGTACTTTGAGGTAGTAGAGTGAGGTACTTTGTACTTTGAGGTAGGGTGGTGAGGAACTTTGTACTTTGCGGTCGTGCAGTGAGGAACTTTGTACTTTGAGGTAGTGCAGTGAGGTACTTTGTACTTTGAGGTAGTAGAGTGAGGTACTTTGTACTTTGAGGAAGTAGAGTGAGGTACTTTGTACTTTGATGTAGTGCAGTGAGGTACTTTGCACTTTGAGGTAGTGCTGTCAGGAACTTTGTACTTTGAGGTAGTGCAATGAGGTACTTTATACTTTGAAGTAGTGCGGTGAGGAACTTTGTACTTGAGGTAGTAGAGTGAGGTACTTTGTACTTGGAGGAAGTAGAGTGAGGTACTTTGTACTTTGAGGTAGCGCGGTAAGGAACTTTGTACTTTGAGGTAGTGCGGTGAGGTACTTTGTACTTTGAGGTAGTAGAGTGAGGAACTGTGTACTTTGAGGAAGTGCGGTGAGGTACTTTGTACTTTGAGGTAGTGCAGTGAGGTACTTTGTACTTTGAGGTAGTAGAGTGAGGTACTTTGTACTTTGAGGTTGTGCGGGGAGGTAGTTTGTACTTTGAGGTATTAGAGTGAGGTACTTTGCACTTTGAGGTAGTGCAGTGAGGAACTTTGTACTTTGAGGTAGTAGAGTGAGGTACTTTGTACTTTGAGGTAGTGCGGTGAGGTACATTGTACTTTGAGGTAGTAGAGTGAGGTACTTTGTACTTTGAGGTAGTGCAGTGAGGTACTTTGTACTTTGAGGTAGTGCAGTGAGGAACTTTGTACTTTGAGGTAGTAGAGTGAGGTACTTTGTACTTTGAGGTAGTGCGGTCAGGTACTTTGTACTTTGAGGTAGTAGAGTGAGGTACTTTGTACTTTGAGGTAGGGCGGTGAGGAGCTTTGTACTTTGAGGTCGTGCAGTGAGGAACTTTGTACTTTGAGGTTGTGCAGTGAGGTGCTTTGTACTTTGAGGTAGTGCAGTGAGGTATTTTGTACTTTGAGGTAGTGCAATGAGGTACTTTGTACTTTGAAGTAGTGCGGTGAGGAACTTTGTACTTTGAGGTAGTAGAGTGAGGTACTTTGTACTTTGAGGAAGTAGAGTGAGGTACTTTGTACTTTGACGTAGTGCAGTGAGGTACTTTGCACTTTGAGGTAGTGCGGTGAGGAACTTTGTAATTTGAGGTAGTAGAGTGAGGTAGTTTGTACTTTGAGGTAGTAGAGTGAGGAACTTTGTACTTTGAGGTAGTGTAGTGAGGAACTTTGTACTTTGAGGTAGTAGAGTGAGGTACTTTGTACTTTGAGGTAGTGCGGTGAGGTAATTTGTATTTTGAGGAAGTAGAGTGAGGTAGTTTGTACTTTGAGGTAGTGCTGTCAGGAATTTTGTACTTTGAGGTAGTGCAATGAGGTACTTTATACTTTGAAGTAGTTGCGGTGAGGAACTTTGTACTTGAGGTAGTAGAGTGAGGTACTTTGTACTTGGAGGAAGTAGAGTGGGGTACTTTGTACTTTGAGGTAGTGCGGTAAAGAACTTTGTACTTTGAGGTAGTGCGGTGAGGTACTTTGTACTTTGAGGTAGTAGAGTGAGGAACTGTGTACTTTGAGGAAGTGCGGTGAGGTACTTTGTACTTTGAGGTAGTGCCGTGAGGTACTTTGTACTTTGAGGTAGTAGAGTGAGGTACTTTGTACTTTGAGGTACTAGAGTGAGGAACTTTGTACTTTGAGGTAGTGCAGTGAGGTACTTTGAGGTAGTGCGGTGAAGAACTTTGTACTTTGAGGTAGTAGAGTGAGGTACTTTGTACTTTGAGGTAGTAGAGTGATGTACCTTGTACTTTGAGGTAGTGCAGTGAGGTACTTTGTACTCTGAGGTACTAGAGTGAGGTACTTTGTACTTTGAGGTAGTGCGGTGAGGTAGTGCAGTGAGGAACTTTGTACTTGAGGTAGTGCGGTGCAGTACTTTGTACTTTGAGGTAGTGTAGTGACGTACTTTGTAGTCTGAGGTAGTAGAGTGAGGTACTTTGCACTTTGAGTAGTAGAGTGAGGTACTTTGTACTTTGAGATTGTGCGGTTAGGTAGTTTGTACTTTGAGGTAGTAGAGTGAGGTACTTTGTACTTTGAGGTAGGGCGGGTGAGGGAAGGGGGAACTTTGTACTTTGAGGTCGTGCAGTGGGGAGCTTTGTACTTTGAGATAGTGCAGTGAGGTACTTTGTACTTTGAGGTAGTGCAATGAGGTACATTGTACTTTGAAGTAGTGCGGTGAGGAACTTTGTACTTTGAGGTAGTAGAGTGAGGTACTTTGTACTTTGAGGAAGTAGAGTGAGGTACTTTGTACTTCGACGTAGTGCAGTGAGGTACTTTGCACTTTGAGGTAGTGCGGTGAGGAACTTTGTAATTTGAGGGAGTAGAGCGAGGTAGTTTGTACATTGAGGTAGTAGAGTGAGGAACTTTGTACTTTGAGGTAGTAGAGTGAGGTACTTGGTACTTTGAGGTAGTGCGGTGAGGTACTTTGTACGTTTAGGTAGTAGAGTGAGTTACTTTGTACTTTGAGGTAGGGCGGTTAGGAACTTTGTACTTTGAGGTCGTGCAGTGAGGAACTTTGTACTTTGAGGTAGTGCGGTGCGTTATTTTGTACTTTGAGGTTGTAGAGTGAGGTACTTTGTACTTTGAGGTAGTGCAGTGAGGAACTTTGTACTTTGAGGTAGTAGAGTGAGGTACTTTGTACTTTGAGGTAGGGTGGTGAGGAACTTTGTACTTTGCGGTCGTGCAGTGAGGAACTTTGTACTTTGAGGTAGTGCAGTGAGGTACTTTGTACTTTGAGGTAGTAGAGTGAGGTACTTTGTACTTTGAGGAAGTAGAGTGAGGTACTTTGTACTTTGATGTAGTGCAGTGAGGTACTTTGCACTTTGAGGTAGTGCTGTCAGGAACTTTGTACTTTGAGGTAGTGCAATGAGGTACTTTATACTTTGAAGTAGTGCGGTGAGGAACTTTGTACTTGAGGTAGTAGAGTGAGGTACTTTGTACTTGGAGGAAGTAGAGTGAGGTACTTTGTACTTTGAGGTAGCGCGGTAAGGAACTTTGTACTTTGAGGTAGTGCGGTGAGGTACTTTGTACTTTGAGGTAGTAGAGTGAGGAACTGTGTACTTTGAGGAAGTGCGGTGAGGTACTTTGTACTTTGAGGTAGTGCAGTGAGGTACTTTGTACTTTGAGGTAGTAGAGTGAGGTACTTTGTACTTTGAGATTGTGCGGTTAGGTAGTTTGTACTTTGAGGTAGTAGAGTGGGGTACTTTGTACTTTGAGGTAGTGCAGTGAGGTACTTTGTACTTTGAGGTAGTAGAGTGAGGTACTTTGTACTTTGAGGTAGTGCGGTGAGGTACTTTGTACTTTGAGGTAGTAGAGTGAGGTACTTTGTACTTTGAGGTAGTGCAGTGAGGTACTTTGTACTTTGAGGTAGTGCAGTGAGGAACTTTGTACTTTGAGGTAGTAGAGTGAGGTACTTTGTACTTTGAGGTAGTGCGGTGAGGTACTTTTTACTTTGAGGTAGTAGAGTGAGGAACTTTGTACTTTGAGGTCGTGCAGTGAGGAACTTTGTACTTTGAGGTAGTGCGGTGAGGTACTTTGTACTTTGAGGTAGTGCAATGGGGTACTTTGTACTTAGAAGTAGTGCGGGGCGGAACTTTGTACTTTGAGGTAGTAGAGTGAGGTACTTTGTACTTTGAGGAAGTAGAGTGAGGTACTTTGTACTTTGAGGTAGTGCATTGAGGAACTTTGTACTTTGAGGTAGTAGAGTGAGGTACTTTTTACTTTGAGGTAGTGCGGTGAGGAACTTTGTACTATGAGGTAGTGCGGTGAGGTACTTTGTACTTTGAGGTAGTAGAGTGTGGAACTGTGTACTTTGAGGTATTGCGGTGATGTACTTTGTAGTTTGAGGTAGTGCAGTGAGGTACTTTGTACTTTGAGGTAGTAGAGTGCGGTACTTTGTACTTTGAGGTAGTGCGGTGCGTTATTTTGTACTTTGAGGTAGTAGAGTGAGGTACTTTGTACTTTGAGGTAGTGCAGTGAGGAACTTTGTACTTTGAGGTAGTAGAGTGAGGTACTTTGTACTTTGAGGTAGGGCGGTGAGGAACTTTGTACTTTGAGGTCGTGCAGTGAGGAGCTTTGTACTTTGAGATAGTGCAGTGAGGTACTTTGTACTTTGAGGTAGTGCAATGAGGTACTTTGTACTTTGAGGAAGTAGAGTGAGGTACTTTGTACTTTGACGTAGTGCAGTGAGGTACTTTGCACTTTGAGGTAGTGCGGTGAGAAACTTTGTAATTTGAGGGAGTAGAGTGAGGTAGTTTGTACTTTGAGGTAGTAGAGTGAGGTACTTTGTACTTTGAGGTAGGGCGGTGAGGAACTTTGTACTTTGAGGTCGTGCAGTGAGGAACTTTGTACTTTGAGGTAGTGCGGTGAGGTACTTTGTACTTTGAGGTAATAGAGTGAGGTAATTTGTACGTTGAGGTAGTAGAGAGAGGTACTTTGTACTTTGAGGTAGTAGAGTGAGGAACTTTGTAATTTGAGGTAGTGTATTGAGGAACTTTACAATTTGAGGTAGTAAGGTGAGGTACTTTGTACTTTGAGGTAGTGCGGTGAGGTAATTTGTACTTTGAGGTAGTAGAGTGAGGTACTTTGTACTTTGAGGTAGTGCAGTGAGGTACTTTGTACTTTGAGGTACTGCAGTGAGGAACTTTGTACTTTGAGGTAGTGGAGTGAGGTACTTTGTACTTTGAGGTAGTGCGGTGAGGTACTTTGTACTTTGAGGTAGTAGAGTGAGGTACTTTGTACTTTGAGGTAGTAGAGTGAGGAACTTTGTACTTTGAGGTAGTAGAGTGAGGTACTTTGTACTTTGAGGTAGTGCAGTGAGGTACTTTGTACTTTGAGGTAGTGCAGTGAGGAACTTTGTACTTTGAGGTAGCAGAGTGAGGTACTTTGTACTTTGAGGTAGTGCGGTGAGGTACTTTTTACTTTGAGGTAGTAGAGTGAGGTACTTTGTACTTTGAGGTAGGGCGGTGAGGAACTTTGTACTTTGAGGTCGTGCAGTGAGGAACTTTGTACTTTGAGGTAGTGCAGTGAGGTGCTTTGTACTTTGAGGTAGTGCGGTGAGGTACTTTGTACTTTGAGGTAGTGCAATGGGGTACTTTGTACTTTGAAGTAGTGCGGGGAGGAACTTTGTACTTTGAGGTGGTAGAGTGAGGTACGTTGTACTTTGAGGAAGTAGAGTGAGGTACTTTGTACTTTGAGGTAGTGCAGTGAGGAACTTTGTACTTTGAGGTAGTAGAGTGAGGTACTTTTTACTTTGAGGTAGTGCGGTGAGGAACTTTGTACTATGAGGTAGTGCGGTGAGGTACTTTGTACTTTGAGGTAGTAGTGTGAGGAACTGTGTACTTTGAGGTATTGCGGTGATGTACTTTGTAGTTTGAGGTAGTGCAGTGAGGTACTTTGTACTTTGAGGTAGTAGAGTGAGGTACTTTGTACTTTGAGGTAGTGCGGTGCGTTATTTTGTACTTTGAGGTAGTAGAGTGAGGTACTTTGTACTTTGAGGTAGTGCAGTGAGGAACTTTGTACTTTGAGGTAGTAGAGTGAGGTACTTTGTACTTTGAGGTAGGGCGGTGAGGAACTTTGTACTTTGAGGTCGTGCAGTGGGGAGCTTTGTACTTTGAGATAGTGCAGTGAGGTACTTTGTACTTTGAGGTAGTGCAATGAGGTACATTGTACTTTGAAGTAGTGCGGTGAGGAACTTTGTACTTTGAGGTAGTAGAGTGAGGTACTTTGTACTTTGAGGAAGTAGAGTGAGGTACTTTGTACTTCGACGTAGTGCAGTGAGGTACTTTGCACTTTGAGGTAGTGCGGTGAGGAACTTTGTAATTTGAGGGAGTAGAGCGAGGTAGTTTGTACATTGAGGTAGTAGAGTGAGGAACTTTGTACTTTGAGGTAGTAGAGTGAGGTACTTGGTACTTTGAGGTAGTGCGGTGAGGTACTTTGTACGTTTAGGTAGTAGAGTGAGTTACTTTGTACTTTGAGGTAGGGCGGTTAGGAACTTTGTACTTTGAGGTCGTGCAGTGAGGAACTTTGTACTTTGAGGTAGTGCGGTGCGTTATTTTGTACTTTGAGGTTGTAGAGTGAGGTACTTTGTACTTTGAGGTAGTGCAGTGAGGAACTTTGTACTTTGAGGTAGTAGAGTGAGGTACTTTGTACTTTGAGGTAGGGTGGTGAGGAACTTTGTACTTTGCGGTCGTGCAGTGAGGAACTTTGTACTTTGAGGTAGTGCAGTGAGGTACTTTGTACTTTGAGGTAGTAGAGTGAGGTACTTTGTACTTTGAGGAAGTAGAGTGAGGTACTTTGTACTTTGATGTAGTGCAGTGAGGTACTTTGCACTTTGAGGTAGTGCTGTCAGGAACTTTGTACTTTGAGGTAGTGCAATGAGGTACTTTATACTTTGAAGTAGTGCGGTGAGGAACTTTGTACTTGAGGTAGTAGAGTGAGGTACTTTGTACTTGGAGGAAGTAGAGTGAGGTACTTTGTACTTTGAGGTAGCGCGGTAAGGAACTTTGTACTTTGAGGTAGTGCGGTGAGGTACTTTGTACTTTGAGGTAGTAGAGTGAGGAACTGTGTACTTTGAGGAAGTGCGGTGAGGTACTTTGTACTTTGAGGTAGTGCAGTGAGGTACTTTGTACTTTGAGGTAGTAGAGTGAGGTACTTTGTACTTTGAGGTTGTGCGGGGAGGTAGTTTGTACTTTGAGGTATTAGAGTGAGGTACTTTGCACTTTGAGGTAGTGCAGTGAGGAACTTTGTACTTTGAGGTAGTAGAGTGAGGTACTTTGTACTTTGAGGTAGTGCGGTGAGGTACATTGTACTTTGAGGTAGTAGAGTGAGGTACTTTGTACTTTGAGGTAGTGCAGTGAGGTACTTTGTACTTTGAGGTAGTGCAGTGAGGAACTTTGTACTTTGAGGTAGTAGAGTGAGGTACTTTGTACTTTGAGGTAGTGCGGTCAGGTACTTTGTACTTTGAGGTAGTAGAGTGAGGTACTTTGTACTTTGAGGTAGGGCGGTGAGGAGCTTTGTACTTTGAGGTCGTGCAGTGAGGAACTTTGTACTTTGAGGTTGTGCAGTGAGGTGCTTTGTACTTTGAGGTAGTGCAGTGAGGTATTTTGTACTTTGAGGTAGTGCAATGAGGTACTTTGTACTTTGAAGTAGTGCGGTGAGGAACTTTGTACTTTGAGGTAGTAGAGTGAGGTACTTTGTACTTTGAGGAAGTAGAGTGAGGTACTTTGTACTTTGACGTAGTGCAGTGAGGTACTTTGCACTTTGAGGTAGTGCGGTGAGGAACTTTGTAATTTGAGGTAGTAGAGTGAGGTAGTTTGTACTTTGAGGTAGTAGAGTGAGGAACTTTGTACTTTGAGGTAGTGTAGTGAGGAACTTTGTACTTTGAGGTAGTAGAGTGAGGTACTTTGTACTTTGAGGTAGTGCGGTGAGGTAATTTGTATTTTGAGGAAGTAGAGTGAGGTAGTTTGTACTTTGAGGTAGTGCTGTCAGGAATTTTGTACTTTGAGGTAGTGCAATGAGGTACTTTATACTTTGAAGTAGTGCGGTGAGGAACTTTGTACTTGAGGTAGTAGAGTGAGGTACTTTGTACTTGGAGGAAGTAGAGTGGGGTACTTTGTACTTTGAGGTAGTGCGGTAAAGAACTTTGTACTTTGAGGTAGTGCGGTGAGGTACTTTGTACTTTGAGGTAGTAGAGTGAGGAACTGTGTACTTTGAGGAAGTGCGGTGAGGTACTTTGTACTTTGAGGTAGTGCCGTGAGGTACTTTGTACTTTGAGGTAGTAGAGTGAGGTACTTTGTACTTTGAGGTACTAGAGTGAGGAACTTTGTACTTTGAGGTAGTGCAGTGAGGTACTTTGAGGTAGTGCGGTGAAGAACTTTGTACTTTGAGGTAGTAGAGTGAGGTACTTTGTACTTTGAGGTAGTAGAGTGATGTACCTTGTACTTTGAGGTAGTGCAGTGAGGTACTTTGTACTCTGAGGTACTAGAGTGAGGTACTTTGTACTTTGAGGTAGTGCGGTGAGGTAGTGCAGTGAGGAACTTTGTACTTGAGGTAGTGCGGTGCAGTACTTTGTACTTTGAGGTAGTGTAGTGACGTACTTTGTAGTCTGAGGTAGTAGAGTGAGGTACTTTGCACTTTGAGGTAGTAGAGTGAGGTACTTTGTACTTTGAGATTGTGCGGTTAGGTAGTTTGTACTTTGAGGTAGTAGAGTGGGGTACTTTGTACTTTGAGATTGTGCGGTTAGGTAGTTTGTACTTTGAGGTAGTAGAGTGGGGTACTTTGTACTTTGAGGTAGTGCAGTGAGGTACTTTGTACTTTGAGGTAGTAGAGTGAGGTACTTTGTACTTTGAGGTAGTGCGGTGAGGTACTTTGTACTTTGAGGTAGTAGAGTGAGGTACTTTGTACTTTGAGGTAGTGCAGTGAGGAACTTTGTACTTTGAGGTAGTGCAGTGAGGAACTTTGTACTTTGAGGTAGTAGAGTGAGGTACTTTGTACTTTGAGGTAGTGCGGTGAGGTACTTTTTACTTTGAGGTAGTAGAGTGAGGAACTTTGTACTTTGAGGTCGTGCAGTGAGGAACTTTGTACTTTGAGGTAGTGCGGTGAGGTACTTTGTACTTTGAGGTAGTGCAATGGGGTACTTTGTACTTAGAAGTAGTGCGGGGCGGAACTTTGTACTTTGAGGTAGTAGAGTGAGGTACTTTGTACTTTGAGGAAGTAGAGTGAGGTACTTTGTACTTTGAGGTAGTGCAGTGAGGAACTTTGTACTTTGAGGTAGTAGAGTGAGGTACTTTTTACTTTGAGGTAGTGCGGTGAGGAACTTTGTACTATGAGGTAGTGCGGTGAGGTACTTTGTACTTTGAGGTAGTAGAGTGAGGGAACTGTGTACTTTGAGGTATTGCGGTGATGTACTTTGTAGTTTGAGGTAGTGCAGTGAGGTACTTTGTACTTTGAGGTAGTAGAGTGAGGTACTTTGTACTTTGAGGTAGTGCGGTGCGTTATTTTGTACTTTGAGGTAGTAGAGTGAGGTACTTTGTACTTTGAGGTAGTGCAGTGAGGAACTTTGTACTTTGAGGTAGTAGAGTGAGGTACTTTGTACTTTGAGGTAGGGCGGTGAGGAACTTTGTACTTTGAGGTCGTGCAGTGAGGAGCTTTGTACTTTGAGATAGTGCAGTGAGGTACTTTGTACATTGAGGTAGTGCAATGAG